>NW_022589719.1:29698978-29954522 GCF_004348235.1 Phoca vitulina | reverse complement strand
AGGAGGGGTGGGGAAGGTGACTGTGACCGAGACAGCCAGATGTGCAGAGGATCAGAAGCAGGGGCCAGCTCTGTGGTGAGGAGAAGGGCAAGCCAGTCAGCCTGGAGCCAGAGGGCAGGGAGGGTGAGGGGGGCTGAGGAAGGGCTGGTTGGAGGGCCTGTGAGCTGCCCAACGTGCATGCCCCATACCCTGAGGCCAGGGGAAGTTCATGGCCAGATGTGCCCTTTGGGAAGGCCACAGTGGGTCTCGGGGAGATTGGATGTGGGGTAGCAGGGACAGGAGGCCAGGGAGGCTGGTCAAGAGGCTGTGGGGGTCACGGAGGCAAGGATGGGGGCTGCCCTGAACCAAGTTGGAGGGTGGGAAATAGATGAGGAGGAAAATTCAGGGGAAACTTCTAGAGTTAGCGTTGACTGGACTTTGTGGCTGAACACAGATGCCGCGGGTGGAGGTGGAGGTGGGTTCGAGGGAAGGGGCGTGTGAGGGAAATGGTGGATTTAGGATGGCCCTCTTTTGGGATTGCGTAGCCTGGAATGAGGGGTTGGGGTGCTGGATGTCATTCTCCAGATCAGGAACACAGAAGAAGAGGAACAGAAAAGGCATTGATCCTTGCAGCTGGAGTGTTCTGGGTCGGACACTGATAATAAGGAAAGGGGTATGGAAGGCAGGGCCATGGGGCCACTAGTGGGAGATGTGGGCAGAGGGGAGACCCAGCTCAGCTTTTTCACACAAGTGACCTTGAGCAAATCACCATCTTCCGGGAGCCCAGATTCCTGCCTCTGAACAAGGCGGGATAATGCTTCTTCCTCGAGATCTTGCTCCCTGGCCAAGCTGGCTGTCAGGACATCAGCCAAGAGAGAAAGGCATCCCGAGGCCAGGAGAGGATCTAAGGAGGGACCTCGACATGGTCATGGACACCATGAGCAGGGGGTGCTGGCTTGTGGTCAGTCTGCAAGGAGGGAAGGGGCTCAGCATGGACTTCCCAATGTTGTCTTGGCTGGCTGTGGTGCTGGGACATGTTGGGAAGATGCTGGGACATATGGTGTCATGACAACATGTGTGCAGAAACACGGCCACACACAGGAACATGCGTGTGAACACACATCTGAATGAACGTGTACTCCCGGGACACCCCCTCCTTTTCCATGACTCAGGGGTGGGAGAGCGGGTCATTTTTCCCAGACTCCAGTGTCTGGCATCTGCACAAAGGGAGCCCTCTGAGAGGGACAGTGGGGCCGGGCATACCTCATGTGACAAGCGCTCGCACCTTGCTGCTCTCCCCATGCACGGATGGAGCAGGCCAAACGCCAGACCCGGAGACCTGCTTGAGATTTTTCGGAGTGACTATGAGCACCGGGCCATCCACATGGGAGACGGGAATGTGGCCCCTGCAAGCGGGGAAAGATCTTCTGTTTAAACATCAGCCCTTGGGTTTAGACACAAGAGAATGTGCCTACTGACTTGTAATACAGTGTTCTTGCCTATTGAGCACCTTGGATTCTTTGGAAATAAAAGACTCTGGAACTTTATTCTTTATAGGATGGTAAGCATTTGTTGTACATCAATTGAAGTGCATTTTTTTTTGGCAAGCCCTCGCATGGGTCCCAAACAGAACTTCTTTGCAAAACGGTCCGCACAGTGTCAGCCTGGCTCCACGGAGAGAGCGGGCCCTTCAGAATCTGTGAGTCCTGCTTCCGACTCCTGGTGCCACAGCGATTCCCCCCGGAGTCGAGAGTGTGTCTGTCTGTGATTCCCAGTAAGTTCTCATATCCTAAAGCAACCGGGTCAACAACCCCCCGACTACCACACAGGCCCGGCGTGTGGATGAGGTCATCAGTTCTGTGAAGGAGAAGATCGTTGAATGGAGGGCGTCCACCCATCTGGAAAGCGATGGTGAGCACTTCATCACCCATCTGAGATATGGTCCCCACAGGTGAGACGCTTTGGGTGTGAGGCCCCATCTCCTAGGGTTCTGCTCGTGCTGGGGGAGGGGGCGCTGGCAACATGGGGGGCAGGATAGTATCTCTCACATTTCCAGCAAGAGCCACCATTCATTGAGTTCCAACTCAGTACGAGGCATTTTAAGTAATTTTGACTCATAAACTCACCACCATCCCGCTGGGTTGATGTAACTGCCCATAACTTTCCATGCGAACATGCTGAATTGGCCCAAAGCTATGACGTCTAAGCTCGTGGAGCAGTGGGATTTGACCTCTGTATGCTTCAGGGGCATGTTCAGGGAGATAGTCAGCAGAGAGCCCCGAGAGCCTGCACTGACCAGGAGACAGGGAGAGCTGGTTCTGACTTTGGCACCCCCCAGCTCAGCTCTGCGACCTCTGATAATTCCTGGGCCAGTCTGCCTGGCTTTCTCCTTATCCTGTCTGCATCACAGGGGTTTTTACACGAATGAAGTGTGCGGGAAAGTGATGGAAAATGGACAGGGCTGCTTACATATGAGCCTCACAGTCCTTTGGGGTGATCAGAGCAATGACTTACCATCCCTCTTCTACACTGGAGAGAGCTGAAGCTCAGAGAGGTCCCGGGGTCTACCTGAGCCTCATGAGCATAGGTCCTATCACCTTGAGTCTGGCACTTTCTCCACTCTTCCTCCTGCTCTTGGTTTGTACTAGGGTCTTGCCTCCCTAATTTGGGGTGTCCCCACCTTCTCTGGCATTGCTACTTTATCCTCCCCTCTACCCCGCCCTCCCATAGCCTGGGTCCCATCCCTCAAGCCTGGCTCTCAGCGGTCTGGTCACTAGTCCCTATCAAGGGCTGTGCTGGCCCTGCCTGAGGCATCTTCTTTCCTGGAGCAATTTCATATGTCAAAGGGTATGGAAATTTCCAGAGTCTTCAAGGCCTGAAATAGTTATTCTCAATCCTGGCTGCATGTCAGAATCTCCTGGGAGCTCTTAAAATATTCTGATGCACAGACCCCACACCCAGACATTCTGATTTCATGGCTCTGGGGTGGGGACCAGGAACGAGCATGTTTTAAGAACTCCCCAGAAGTCTGGAATGTGCAGTCGGAGAGTAGTTGCAGGTGGAAGTAGGTGATCTTACTTTGAAAGTGTTTGTGTCTTGGTCCAGGAAATTGCTTTCGAATGTATTTCAGCTTCACCGTCCCTTTTAATAGAGTGTCTTTAATATATAAGTAATGAAAGCAAGGTTCTTTCTCTAATCATTTCATACACTAATTAATTGAACTAGTTCTGAATGGCTATCATGTTCTTACTTTCCACGGACTAATCTTTTTTTTTTTAAGTGTTTATTTATTTAAGTAATCTCTACACTCAATGTGGGGTTCGAACTCATGATCCCAAGATCAAGAGTTGTATGCTCTTCTGACTGAACCAGCTAGGCACCCCTCCGGACTAGTCTTTTTTTTAAGTTGGGTTTATTGAGGTTGTTAAAAAAGGACCACAGTGGTGTCACTTAGACAGAGCTCCCAAACTGGGGCTTAATACCCAATTTAATCGCAGTTTCTTTTTTCTTTCTTTCTTTTTTTTTTTTAAGATTTTATTTATTTATTTGAGAGAGAGACAGAGAGAGCATGAGCGGGGGGAGGGGCAGAGGGAGAAACGGACTCCCTGCCGAGCAGGGAGCCCAATGCAGGACTCGATCTCAGGACCCCGGGATCATGACCTGAGCCGAAGGCAGATGCTTAACAAACTGAGCCCCCCAGGCGCCCCTAAATTTTTTTTAAAGGATAATGAAGAATGAAAGAATCCAGATTAAATAGGTCAGATACTATATGTTCCATTTATATGACATTTTCTAAAAGACAAAATGTAGAAATGGGAAACAGATCCTCTGGTTGCTGGGGTTAGGGACGGGGTGGAAGAGGTATATTACAGAGCAGTGACACAAGAGTTTTTTGGAGTGATGGGGTTGTTATATGTCCTGATGGTGATGGTGGTGGTTACACAAATCCACATATATATTAAAACTCAGGATTTTACCCATTCCTAAAAGTCAATTTTATTAATATTATTATTATTATTATTAATATTATTATTAATAATAAACTCACTAGAAGTATAAAATGCAGTTTAAAACTTCCAAACCACTGTAATAGAAAAAAAAGGTGGGGAGGGTGATAAAGATTTCATCAATCCAGTAGCAAGCAAGAAAGCTGAAAATATAGGGGAAAAACTAGCCCCGGAAGTGGAAAACACAAAATAAGACGGTATAAATAGATCCACACATACTAGGAATCACAGCGGATGAACCGTGGCCAGGCACGTGGCCATCCTGCTGGAGCACATTTCCAGCCTTCCCTGCACCCAGCGTGGCCCCGTGACCTACTGCTTGTGGAGGAGATGGGAGTGTGCACAGGGCGTGCCAAGCCCAGGCCGGGGCTTCTGAAAGCAGGTGGGCCTTAACCACATTCTCTAGTTACTTCCTCAGTGACCGAAACCTAGGGATGGTAGCTGCCGAGACTCAGCCACCCAGATGATGCCGATGCCCTGGGAATGCGGGCGCTGTGGCTGGGACCCTCCTGAAGGTCCACGGGGAGCAGAGCTGCACCACTGACTGGGGACCATTTTCTCCAGAACTGTTAGATGAGAAGGAAATGCATGTCTCAATTCTTTTTTTTTTTTTTTTAAGATTTTATTTATTTATTTGACAGAGACACAGCGAGAGAGGGAACACAAGTGGGGGGAGTGGGAGAGGGAGAAGAAGGCCTCCCGCGGAGCAGGGAGCCCGATGTGGGGCTCGATCCCAGGACCCTGGGATCATGACCTGAGCCTAAGGCAGACGCTTAACGACTGAGCCACCCAGGCACCCCCCCCCCTTTTTTTTTTGCATGTCTCAATTCTTTAAGCCACTGTATTCTTTTTTTTAAAAGATTTTATTTATTTATTTGAGAGAGAGCATTGGGTGGGGGCAGAGGGAGAAGAAGAGAGAGAATCTCAAGCAGACTCCCCGCTGAGCGCGGAGCCTGACACGGGGCTCCATTTCATGACCTTGAGATCTTGACCTGAGCTGAAATCAGGAGTCGCATGCTTAACAAACGGAGCCCCCCAGGCGCCCCTCAGCCACTGGACCTTTGAGTGTCCTTGTTAGGCTGCTCTACCTGCCCCCTGTCTGGGCCCTGCCGGAGGAGGGAGCCAAGTCCCAGGCTCCTGGTGGAGGGAGCCATGGAGTTTGGGGAGCCTTCTCGCTCCGGTGCCTTCCCTCTGCTGTGGGGCCCGAAGCCCCTGCAGACTCAAGTGGCGGTGCCAGGCACGCGGTTCAAGCAGGGAGGAGAGTGGAGCCACACCGAGGGGCACCGGCCATGGGCGGGCCCTTCCCTTCCCTGGTGGGGTCCCCGGCTCACTTCTCAGTAGTGCACACAGTAGAGCTGGATGCTGCCACTGATCCGGAGCTCCCGCAGCCGCTCCAGGGCCTGCTGGCGCAGGCTGGTGGCTCCCAGGCCCAGCCCGTTGAGCGCCAGCTTCAGCCCGCCTTCCTGGCACAGCAGCAGCACCTGGGAAAGGCCGGGCCGGGCCTGCAGGCTTCCAGACAGACGGACCCTCCACCGCCTGCCTGACGTCCCCACCCAGTGAGCCCTCCACTCAGGGGTCACAAAGACCGGAATCGTGGGGCACCCGGTGGTGGGAAAGAACAGGACTGGGCGCCCACCTTGTCACCAGACCGCTGTGACCTTCCATAAGGGTCATCCCAGCCCTGGGCCTCAGTTTCACCATCTGTGCCATTGCATTCCCCGAGCACCGGTTCTCAACCCTGGCTGCACTTTGGAGTCATGGGGGGGGAGGGGTGTTTTTGTTTTGTTTTGTTTTGTTTTGTTTTTAAATAACCAGGGTCTGCTCTGATTAATTACATCCGTGTTTTGGGAGTGGGCTCGCTGGCAGCCACACGGAGGGTTGAGAGCCGTGGTGTGGATGTCTGCTCCTGCTGGCAGGTCCTGGCTTCCCAGCCCCACATCCTCTGCCTCCCCACCCCCAGGACGCACCCCTGTCTCCCCATCGGAGCGCAGCTCTGTGCCCCGCCCCAGAGGGACCAGGCCACGTGGCTCTGACTGACCTCGAAGAATCGCTGTGGGTAGAAGAGGAAGGGGGCCGAGATCAGCTTCTTGCCCCCCCAGGGCGAGATCCAGGCCAGAGTCCTGTCTGCGAAGGAAGCCCTGAGCGTCACAGGCACGTGGGCAGCCTCGTCCCGCAGGCTCAGTGTGAAGCTGCGAGAAGGGGCGGAAGAAGGGGCTCCCTGACTCCTCTGAGCCACGGCTGCTGGACCCTGCGTGCAGGGATGGATGTGGGAGAGCAACTGGAAGATTTGGCAGCTCAGAGGGGTGGGAACACCTGAGCGAGTCTCAGGCACACCTGAGACTGAATCCCCACGGTGCCACCTGCAGGCTGGAGGACCCTGGGGGAGCAAATGACCTTGCCGGGGACTCGAGATGGGGAGAATTACATTAGTAGTAGCTGATGTTTATTGGGGGCTAGAAGCTAGGTATGTCTTCAGTGTTTTGCAAATCACGTGCGGGTTAGAGCCAGGCTACCTGGCTTCAACCCAGCTCTGCTGCTTTCTAGTCCTGTGAGTTTGGGGAGGTCACTTCACGTCTCTGTGCCTCAGGTTCCTGATCTGTAGTGTGGGGAGAAGAGTACTGTACCTGCCTCACGAGTTGTCACGCGTAAAGCGCTAGAACAGCACTGGGCATGTAATTAGCACTCAGATCACACCTACTGTTTAACAAATATCACTCTATAATACAATACCTCCCATTGACAGGAACAAAGGAGATGATGTATGTGAAATCTAGCGAGTGCCTGGCACACAGTATGTGTTTTACGGACTCCTCACAGAAATCCTGTGCCTTGAGGATCAGCAGCCCATATAAGTGACCAGGACAAGATGTCACATGGCTGACTGTTCTAGAAGGATGCCCCAGATATTTTCAGCTTTGGGAAGGAGGCAGCAAGGGCTCACCACTGGGAAGAAGCTCGGAAGGCAGGGGCCCTGGAGAGTGCACCGCACAGAGCCTCTAGCCCCAACCCCAAGCCCTTTCCCCATGCCCTTCCCATTGGCCTGAGAACTCCTGGAGGCCTGGGTGCCCTCCCCCCCCAATCCCTGTCCTGCACAGCCCTGGGCCGGGTAACAGACTCCCTCCAGACCTAGTGAAGCTCGGCAGCACCTGCAGCCGCATCCCCCCCTCCTCAGTGCTTGCAGAGAGGGATGCAGAGGGAAGGACAGATTTTTAATGCAGACCAATTCCGTGCCCTCCAACTCCGACTCCCTCTGTCCAATTCAAGCCACAGTCGCTTCCAGAAAACAACAGGAACAGCATTTATGTTGGCGGCCCATGGTGGAAGTGGCCTGTAGAAATGTCCTGGCTGGCCCACAGTGTTCTTCAACTTCAAAGTAATGCCATGTGCCCAGACTGGGAAAGTTTATATGAAAGATGGCTTCCAGCTTCTTTTTAAAAAATAATCAGAAGGTCTGGCCTGAGTGCCTCTATGGAAATACTTCTTCCACTTTACCTTCCCAACCCAGGGCTTCACTATTTATGTCACTTGTCCAGCCTCGGGGCATGTGAGTGAATTCATGGCCCCCGAGAAACAGCAGTTCAGTGACCTGCTGCATCACTAATAATAACCATTTGACTGAGTTAGGACATGAAGCTGGTATCGTGTCTCCAAGTTTTTTTTTTGTGGGGGGGGGTGTTCTTTCTACCCCTGGGAACTTTTCCATTTTCCCTTTAGGATTGAGATGACCTTTCTCCTTTTATTCTGATGGGGAAACTCAGGACTCCAGCCTCAGAGAGGTGTCGGGACTTCCCCAAGACCACAGAGTTTATAAAAGGCACAAGCAGGACTCCAACCCCGTTGTGCCTGGTTTGAGGGCCGTGCTGTGCGGGGCTGTGCTGCATACCTGCTCCAGAATTCACAGGCCTGTTCAAGAGCATGAAGGGCAAGAGTTTAGTGAGGTCAGGGACTCCAGAAAACAAAACCGAAACAGAAACGGAGAAGACAGGGCACTTCCCTTCCCTCCCGCCCCTCCACGGAGATCATTTTGATGACCACCACATTTGTAGAGCGCTTACTACGTGCCTGGCCCAATTCAAAGCATGCACACCACCCCTGAAGCTGGCACTATTATTACCTCTTTTTACACCCGAGGAAACTGAGGCACAGGAGGAAAAGTGACTGCCTTGAAGGGGCACACAGATAGTAAGTGTCCTCAGCAGAAGTCAAACCCAGGTGATGTGGCCCAGAAAAGTCATGAATTCCAACGCAATTCCAGCAAGAAGGAAAGGGGGTGGGAAAGAAGGAAAG
Source organism: Phoca vitulina (assembly GCF_004348235.1). Taxonomy (NCBI): domain Eukaryota; kingdom Metazoa; phylum Chordata; class Mammalia; order Carnivora; family Phocidae; genus Phoca; species Phoca vitulina. The sequence goes on along the minus strand of NW_022589719.1, from coordinate 29,946,249 downwards.
ATGGGGAGGAGAGGAAAACAGGAAAAAGAAAGCGAAAGTGGCTTGGAGCCGGCAGGTTTGGGGAGTGGAGCAGGAGAGCCCCCTGTGGGAGAGGTTAGGCAGCTTCCGTGTGGTTGGTGTGCGGCTCCAAGCTCCCACTGCCCAGCACTGGGCCTCCTCTTTGGGGCTGCCTGCCTGTGTTTCCTAAACCACTGCCCTCTGTCACCCTGGGAGGTCGAATTCTCTCTCTGGATCTCAGCCTGAGCCCTTAAAGGACCTTTCTGGAGGCCCCAGGGGCACCTGTGATGAGAGGCTAGTTGGCCTGACCAGATGGACAGGCAGGGAAGGTCCTCCCAGAATCGGGGCTGTCGGGGCCGCACCAAGCACCGTCCAGTGCTCAGTGGTTGGGACCGGCACTGAGCACCCTCCCAACCACAAGCTCCACGATGGGGCAGTGGTGCTGGAGATGAAAGAGGGGGTACTTGTAGAACTCATGCTCCACTCTGAGATGCTTCTCCCTCCCTTCCATCTGGATACTTACTCCTTTGGCTCCGGCAAGACCAGCCCCCGCAGGACGATGACCTGTCCGGGCCAGAGACCCCGGGGAAGGGCACGTGAGCAGGGCACCTCCTGTAAGAAGATGGGAAATGACTGAGAAGGGGGGCCCTGAGGGAGGGAAGTCTGCCTCTAGGCCTGCAGCCGGGAGGACTCTCAGTCTGCTCATTTATTAAACATCTACTGCAGGCCTCGGCTCTCCTTGGCCTTTCGGGGCTGAGCTCAGTGGCCGCCCCCCCTTCCCGGGGCGTGAGCACCAGATATGTCCCCCATTGCTGCATCCTGAACTGTAACGGCCTGTTCATTGGTCTGTCTCCCCACCAGCCTGCGAGCACCTGGGGGGCTGGGGCTGGCCGGTCCCTCTATGCTAGAGCTCTCACCGGGCCTGGCACAGAAGAGTATCAAATCATTGCAGAATAAATGGAGGAAAGGTAAGACGAAGCTGGAGGTTTCTATAAGGGAAGGGGGAACCTTGATGCTGAGGGCATTTCCCACCAGGTGGGGTTGCCCCCCCGGGACGACACCTCCTCTAGGGGACCCAGGAGGGAGGTCACTCACCAGGCTGGGGCTCTTCAGCAGGAAAGGCTGTCGAGGGGAGAAAGAAAGAGAAAGGAGACATGGAAACCATGCAGTGTTCGCTCAGCGAAAGAGCTTCTCAGTATTATTATGAAGAATTGGGGGTATCTGGGGTTTGTCTCTCTCAAAGACAACACAGGTGAATGATTAGAGCACCGGGGGCCCTCTTGGATTCAGACGGACACTAGCTCTGGAAGAATGAAGAAGAACTGGACAGAGGGTCCGTCATTTACTTATTGTGTGGCCTCGGTCCTCATCTCCCTCTCTGTCCTACAGGCCGACCCCAGCTGCCTCGCCCGGTTGCTGAGGACAGAAAGCTCCAACTTGGCGGGATCTTCTGATAGGAGTCCTGGGGCTCTGCCCACGCTGGGTAGCCAACCCACCCAGTCCATCTTCCCAAGAGGGCCCCTGCTGGGGTTCGGAGAGGTGAATCCAGGCTTGCCAGCCATGGGGGGGGGGGAGGGGGCGGGGTGCCAGTATCCATGGCAACTGCACAGTGAGGGAAGCTGGCTTTTGTCAACTTGGACAGCAGCCCGGCGAGTGGCAGGTCAAGCTGGGGGAGCTGGGAGCACCGGTGGCTCAGCTAGGGTGGCCGGAACCACCAGGGCCAAGCCTGCTCCCCAGAGACTCACGTATCCAACCGGATACTCGCTGCTGCCCTCCGCAAACGGCTGTCAGGAAAAAGAAAAGGCAACACGGGGGATTCAGGCCCCCCGCAGGCTCTGCGAGTCATTTGCTGGGCTCCTGCCTACCCTGCCTATGCCCGGGAGGTGGGCGGAGGTTGGCTTGGGTAGCTCCTCATTCTCCCCGTAGGCCTTGTGGGTGGTTCTCAAACCCGGCATTTGAACATGCTGATTCCTAGGCCCCACCTCAGACTTACTGAGTCAGAATGTCTGGCGGCGGGTCCTAGAAATCTACATTTTTCATAAGCTCCTCGGGGGCGAAGGACAGAGCTAGCTGCTCCTTGGGTCCCGTGGCTCCAAGGGTCCAAGTGGATCACCTCCTGGCCATTGCTCTCGGGTCCCCTTCTGGGGGCACCTTCTCAACCCCACTCGTATCCCACACCTGATGGATCCCTTCCACCTTGGTTATGACAGGTGTGACAGGGCCTGCCTGGGGCAGCGGGGGTGGGGGAGGGGGGGTCCTGGGCCCATCCAGACACCAGGGGAAGTCAGGGGCCGTTGTCACCCAGGGAACTCACGTTGATGTTCAGGAATCCAACGGCCTCCACCAGGATGTCGCCAAATATGGCCAGGGTGTCCACACGGGACAGCGGGAGCCGGTAGCAGTAATGAAGAAAGTGTTGTCCGTTCACACTCACCTGGAGACATAGACAGACGGACAGCTCAGCAGCACCTGATGCGCGCTGAGTCTGCGCTAACGTGCCTGGCCTCGCTGGGTGCTCTTACCCGGGAAGTCCCTCGTTTACCTTCACACCCACTCTGAGAGATGGGCACGTTTGACAGATGACGTGCCCATGGCGCGGGGAGCTTCCATGACCTTCCCAAGTTTGCACAGCTGGCCTGGGAACCAAGGCCCCTTTCACTGGCCCTCTGCCCCTGACACAGCACTTCCCTTCGTCATCCCTCAGCAGCCCCAGCCCCAGGTGAAGAAATGGGGTTTCAGGAGGCCGGACGACTCCTCCACCACAGGGCCCTCCCTCCACTGCTGGTTCTCATTGGCTCCCCTTTCCCCCGGAGAGGTCAGAGTCCTGGCATCTTTCTGGCAGGAGTTCCCATCTGTGGAGAAAGCCTTGAAGTGGGGTTCGGGGTCCCTGCGCCCTCCATCACCCTGAGATGGGGAGGATGTGAGTACCCACCTCGCAAGGATCTAACGAGCGGGCACTTAGGGGCTAGAAAAGAGCCCATCGTATTGCAGGCGCTCTTAAAGAGCTTGCTAGCAATGTGGCAGTGGTGCCCTCCCCAGGGCCAGGCACGAGGGAGCTTTCTTGCCACCATGGGTCCCAGGCCATGTGGGCCCAGGGCAGCTTGGAACGGGGCTCGGCAGCTGCTCGGTCATCTCAGGTCTCAAGTCCTCCCAGTGATGCCCCTCCTCACAGTGACGTGGGGAACTCGGTGGAAGGAAGGAAGAGGGGAAAGATGCAGGTTCTAGACGCTGCTGCCCATCCCTTCCCCTCACCTTCATTTCCTCGTTTCCAAAGAGAAAGAGGATGAGGAAGTAGGCTCCTCTCTGCAGGGGCAGGTGGGGCCACCGGGCCTCGGCTTGCCAGCGCTCCAAGTGCAGGGTGTTGCAGATGACGTGGGGCTTGGTGGTGTGGAAGCGAGGGTTGAAGTGGATCGCAATATCTGGCCGGGGATGCAGGCTGCAGCCGCACTGAAAGTCCACCTGGAACCTGGTGAGAGGTGCTCTCGAAGGGGCACCCCTGGTCGGAAACCCCAAGACCCCGAGGGCAGAGAGGAGCCTCCAGCTCGATGCCTCTAGGGCAGAGCCCCAGAAGCCCCGTGGAGCACCCCCTTACCTGCGTGCCTCTAGAGGGACCGCTCCCTGTAGCATGACCATCTTGCCTGCACGCAGGCCACCGAAAATTGTCGTGACATAAGGAAGCACCTGAACAAGAGGAGAAAGCTAGCCACATGGAGCTGGAGAATGGGTCTTACAAGGGAGCCCCGTGTCAGGTGGGTGGGTGGGGAGAGAAGAACAAGAAAATTCCACTCTCCTGCCCCAAACAGAAAACGTCCTTATGGGGGAAAAAATTAGTGTTCTCTTCCACCTTCTCACCTTTCCGGGACCCTCACATGTCAAAGCCACGTTGCCCTGGGGAAGCCAAGTTCAGCTCCATCGCCCCCTTGCAGCACCAGCCCTGCCCCTCTCCCCAGCTCCTTGAGCACGGGAGTGTCCTCAGTGAGACTTTGCCCTGGCTTCCAGAAGCCTGGTATCGAGATCTTGAGGACTGTTTACTGGCTCGAGCCCAGGAACTGGGGGGCGGGCAGAAAGGCTGGACAAGTTGGGACCCGATATGGATGCTTGGAGAGATACCCAACAATGGCCCGGCTTACCTGCCCAGGCTCACCTTTCCCCACTTAGAAGCTATGCAGAATTCCTAACACACAACACACACGTTTACAACTCCCTGCCTTTCGGGGCCGCTTCCTCTGCTCTCCCTTGGCCCTGTGAGATCCAAGTTGACTTTCAGGGTTCTCTGACACCTTCTCCAAGCACTGTCCACTATGGTGACTGAGTTTTTCCTTCCGTCCCCTGTGTTCCCAGAACACTTCACTCGTATGGCTAGCTTGGCCGTTGGCGGGCTTACAGGGAGACCACGGGGCTGGCTACTTCCGTGGAGGCTCAGGCCACTCGGAGCTGAAGCCCTGTCTTTCCCTTCTGGGCTCAGCGCCTGGCCTGGCACAGCGTGGGCTCTGAATAGGTGTTTGCAGAACGAATGTGAACATGTCCCAGGTACATGTCGGCATAACACAAGACTGGCTTTCACATATTCTCCGAGCCATCTAGAAGATGCTGAGCCCCAACAGTGCTGCCCTCCAGGTAGGAGCTTGGCAGCCTGCAAAGCAAGGAGGGGTTGTAACCTGGGCAGTTGCTTCACCCCATTACTCAGGCCCCCGGGGAGGTACTGGAGCCCCCGGCTGTCAGAGGGCCCACAGCTTAGCCAGACTGAGCATCTCAGTCCCTCCCACTTCCCAGGCTCCAGGCCTGGCCTGTAATAATTACTGAGCTGATGCACCTCTCCCAGGGGGAGGGGGCCAAGTCAAGAGAAAGTGATAGTTAGCATTCATTAATGGGAGGGCAGAGTGTCCTGGGCATTCAGCCTTCTGTAAAGCAAGGCCAGACTTCAGAAAATCCACGTGAGCACTGAGCAGGAGGAGGACGTGAGCGGGACACCCATTCCTGAGTTGGAGGTACAACCTGACTCTCTTCCAGGCTGGGGATGAGTCTACCCTAGGTACTCAGTGCCCCCACAACAATACTACTCAGCAGCCCCAGGTCCTCCTAGCCTAGCTTCCCATCACATAGTAGGAGCACAGCACTGACTTCAGGTTCTATTACTTTTAAAATGTAAGGACCCTGTGAACCCCATCATTCTCATCCAAGTGGGAATTAGCTGGTCAGCCACTTTGCTAAGCTCAGGAGGGCCTTCCAGAGTTCATGAGCAGGTGCTGGGGGAACAGGGCCCAAGATCGAAGGCCTCTCCACCCACCACCTGGGAGCCTGGGTCCAGCTGGAGTCGGGGGGTGGGGGGGCCTGAGACCTGGAGATTCCAGACCAGAGTGGCTGCTCACCGGGTGGAAGACTGGCGGCTGCAGAATGAAGGGGTCAGGAAGTGGGTCCAGTTTTTCTCCAGGTGACATGGGGGTGGAGTGCCTCCAACTCGGCATGCAGATCCAGATTCCCGGAGCCCTGGCCCTGCCCCCACTGGCCGGACTTGCCTTTCCCAGCCAGGAACTGAGGTGCCGGGGCAGCTCACCCAGCTGTTAGCGTCACCTGCGCCCAGCAGGGTCCCCGTACCCCTTGCAGCAGGCCCGAGAGGGCAGGTCTGGGCAGCGGTCCACCCCTGGTCCACACCCCAGATCCAGTCCTACCAGCTGGATTGGGGCTCTCAGGAAAAATCCGAGTCCAGGAGCAAGAAGCCTGAACTAAGCACCTAGCTAACCAGCGCCCTGCCCCCACCTGCACTGGGATCTGAAGCACCGAGCTGTTGCGGAGAGAGAGGGCAGAGGGTTTGTGGTTTCCCGGGCTCCCATTGGAGTCCTCCCCAGGCAGAGGCTGGGGCGGTGGCACTTGTGGGCAGGTCCCAGGAGAAGCCCCGCCCCAGCTCCTTGCACATCACTGAGTGGCTTCTCATGCCAGACTCCCCTCCCCAGAGGTTTTCATCCCTTCCCCTCGTTTCCCTGCCCGTTCCCCCACTTTTCTCCCTTTTGCATGATTTATAGTCCCCTGGGGCTCCATTTCAGCTTTAGCTCCAAATGCCAGGGCCCAGCTGCGGTCACCAGAAAGAAGGTGGAGGATGGTGAGAAATGGGCAGGAGGAGAGGAGCGCCCCCTGGAGGCTCAGAAGAAGCAGCGAGGTGCAGTGGGCAGTTCACTCCACGCAGAAGGAGGCCTGGCTTCTTGCTCAGCTTCTGCACTAAAGTGGTGTGCCCTGGGCCAAGTCACTTGCCCTCTCTGTGACTCCCTTTGCTCGTCTGTGTATTGGGAGGGTGACTCCAGAAGAGTGTCTCCACGGGAGGCCCGTGTCTGGGGGTGGGCCCAGGTATCTGCCTTTTAATCACGATCCCCCAGGATTCTTTGGACTAGAGTTGCTCCAGTCCTGGTTCAAATTCCAATAAAGCCTTCCCTTTAAAAGGCAGCACAACCCTTCAACTTTATCCTGATTTGGGAGGTCCCAGGATCTGAGCACCCTGTCGGACTTGGCGGCAGGGAGTCCTGGCAGCACGCCAGGCTGGGCAAAGGCTCCAGGGCCTGGGGAGCTGAGGGAAGAGTAAGGCTGCTCTGACCACGGGGCAGGTGCAGGGGCGGCTCTGGGGAAAGGCAGCTGAGCCGGAGCATCTCTAGGGTGGTATCAGCGTGGTCTGGAAGCTTGTTAGAAATACGTCCTTCTGGGGCACCTGGGTGGCTCAGTCGTTAAGCGTCTGCCTTCGGCTCAGGTCATGGTCCCAGGGTCCTGGGATCGAGCCCCACATCGGGCTCCCTGCTCGGCGGGAAGCCTGCTTCTCCCTCTCCCACTTCCCCTTGCTTGTGTTCCCTCTCTCACTGTGTCTCTCTCTGTCCTATAAATAAACAAATAAATAAAATCTTTAAAAAAAAAAAAAGAAAGAAATACGTCCTTCTGCCGCCCCCACCCACTTCCCCCTCCTACAGAAGAGGAATCTCTCTGGTGGCGGGGTCCAGGAATCTGCATTTTTGCATACTCCCCAGGTGATTCTGATGCATGTGGATGTTTGAGAAGCACTCACTGACTAGACCTTAACTGGCAGGGCTTGTGGTGCAGAGCCAGGAAGTTTGCTCAGACCTTGCTGGGTAGGAGGAGCTGGGCTGTGGCAGGTTCTTCGTGTGGGGAAATTCGATCAGAAGTGTGTTCAGACAGAATAATCTAGATACACAATGTGGAGGAGAAACCAAGGTGGAGAATTCCTTTGGGCAAGGCAGGGGGCCCTGCCCCTGGGAGGCAGGCCTGGGTCCTGGTCCCAGGCTCACGGCGCCCATCTTTTGGCCTGAGGCAAATGTGCTCTCCCCCACTCCCCAACCCGGCCTCAGTCCCCGCCTCTGAATTGAGGAAGGAGGGTGGCATAGCAAAATAGCACAGACTGGGCTGCTTAAACACAGATGTTCATTTTCTCATGGTTCTGGAAGCTAGAAGCCCAAGATCAAGGTGTCTGCAAGGATTTTTTTTTTCCCTGAGGCTTGCAGAGGGTTGCCCCTTGATCTGTGTGTTTGTGTCCTAATCTCTTTTAAGTGGACCAGTCATCAGGAATTCAACCCTTGTGAACTCATTTTACCTAAATTACCCTTTTAAAAAAGGCCTTATGTCCAAATACAATCTCATTCTAGTTACTGGAGGTGAGGATTTCCACATCTGATTTTGGGGGGCAGAGCACAATTCAGAGGAATAGCTATAACTGGTCTCATCCTGGAACCCCAAGACCGTTGCAGGGGTCAGGAGTGGGGGCTGCCGAGGGCCCACAGTGGAGGCAGCAGAAGGAAGAAGGTGATGCATTTCATTTCTCCTTTCCCTGGGTTTTGACAGCTGGGAGGGACCTGGTTGGGCTTGTAGAATATGGGAGGCTGCAGAATAAGAGAGGGCCTTAGTGTCTGTTGGTCCGTCCAGGGGTGGGAGAGGGCAAATCCCTCTTCTTGAGCCAGAGGGAGGGGAACATGTGGGAAAGGGGAAAGGGCTGATGATGACCCTGATACTGACAGGAGGGGGGCATCCCCCTGCCCCAGGATGGTGCCCCCACCCCACCCCAGCTCCCTAGACCTGGGCTTGTCCCTCTGAGCGCTTATCATAACTGGTCATTATATATTGAGGAATTGTCTAATGTTTGTCTCCCCCTCCCCCTACTTCCTGACTATAAATTCCATGAGGGCAAATTTATACTTACACCCTCAGCACCAAGCAATGCCTGATACCGAGCAAGTGCTCAAAATGTATTTAAAGAATGAATGACTGTAAGGAGCTGTGGTTTCTGGCTCCCATCCGGCCACCAGCTCCTTCTGTCTCCCCCCAGCAGGAGTGGAGTCCTGGCCCAAGCCCACACTAAGCACGTGCTCTTCCCACGGGCCAAAGATCATCACTGAGGCAAATTTAGCTATTTATCTATGAGTAACCGATTAGTAGCCGGGGAATCATAAACTGTGGTAGGGGATGTCAGGGTGCCACTCTCCCCCATTCTTTGATCCAGCAACTCCTTTCCCTATCCCTGCTCCTGAATGGGTGTAACTCTGGGCCTAGGGAGAGACTAATGCCCAGATTCACCTACTTTGGTCTACATCTCACCCCCTTCTTCTATCTGGTTCCCTTCTAGGTCACTGCAGAGTCTCATGGATCCTCTTTCTCTTGGGACCAGTTTTGCACCATCTTGGAGCAGAGGGTAGGATAATGAGCAGAAATCCTGGACAGGAAGGATCAACAGAACTGCACATCTGGCTGGATAAAAAAGATGAGGAAAAGGGGCCAAAAAAAGAAAAGAAAAAAGCCTCCAGCATCTTGAACCAAAGGATTGGGAAGAGTCTGGGGCACTAACGGAAAAACAGAGAAGCTGGGGGTATAATCTGGAGGAGGGGGGAGCTGGCTAATTCCAGTCAGGACCATTTTGGAGGAGGGCGAGGGTGCAGGAATTGACATGGACAGGGGATGTTCAGTCAGCATTTGTTAATTTGTATGTTTCTAGGAATTTATCACTGTCTTCCAGATTGCCCAGTTTGTTGGCATATAATTATTTATAATCTTCTCTTATAATTGTCTTTCAATCAGCATCTGTTGAAGGAATGAAGGTGTTATTGCCTGAAAGCATGTTAATACACTCTGGAGAAGACAGTTTCAACTTATTCGGGTGCTCTTCTGCCCTGTGAGGGAGTTTTTGTGCGCTGTGGTCATTACAGGGAGGGGCAATCACTCTTGCTCTCAAGGAGCTTCCAGTCTCATTGGAAAGAGACGACATACACTTGGAGGGGAAAACCCATAGGACAAAGCCAGCGGCTTTTTATTTATCTCCCCCCCCCCCCCCCCCCCCGGCCCCACAGAGATTGAACCATCTGGACGGAAATACTGTAAAATGGGGGAAGAACAGGCATCACCCATAACCTCAGGAGGCTAACACAACACTTCTCATTCCTTTGATGTTTATCCCAGGAACCTTCTTCCCTCCCCATGGAACATAAGTTTATGGAAGAATCTCAACCAAAAACTTGACGTAGCTTGATTCCCCCGCCCCCTCCCACCCCAGCTCTTGACCATGTAGGTTGACTCTCTCTTTCCTGCTGGGTTCCTGGCATTTTCCAATCATTTTCGGTTACCCAAACCCAATACAGTTTAGCCCTGGTCATCAATGTTGGTGACACCGCAGAAAGAAACAGAAACGGACATATTTACTTCCTGATGGAAGAACACATCACCACTAATGGAATCCTCCTGAAGAAAAAGTCGCCCAATCTGATTTGATCGAGTCTCTGTACTTGGGTTCCCGTGTGTAGGACTATAGGGCATGAATGATCATGTTGAACAACAGCAGCAAAATTCAGACTGTCGGGAGACTTTACAAGACCAATAACCCTGGTTCTTTTTTTTTTCTTTAAATATGGACCGCTTCACAAATTTGCATGTCATTTTTGTGCAGAGGCCATGCTAATTGTTACTTTAGTATGTGTGCTGCCCGAGCCAGTGTCCCTGTTTCTTCAATTAAAAAGTTATGAGGAAGAAAAGAGGTGGAGGAGAAACCTATAGGATTAGAGGTTGGCAACCATTTTCTGTAAAGAGCCAGAGGGTAGGGCGCCTGGGTGGCTCAGTTGGTTAAGCGACTGCCTTCGGCTCAGGTCATGATCCTGGAGTCCCGGGATCGAGTCCCGCATCGGCCTCTCTGCTCGGCAGGGAGTCTGCTTCTCCCTCTGACCCTCCCCCCTCTCATGTGCTCTCTCTCATTCTCACTCTCTCAAATAAATAAATAAAATCTTAAAAAAAAAAAGCAGCAAGGGCATAATAGACACAAGAGTGGGAGAGGTTACCTATGGCAGAGGGCGGCAGGGGGATGGGATAAGGGAGGAAAACACAGGTAGGAGCATCTGTGCTAGGTATGTTCCCGTTCTTAGGTAGACTGGTGTATTCATGGGCAGTAATTTTATTATGTTTCGCAACTACATGTATTCCATGTGTTTTTGTTTTTTTAAGTAGCCTCAGCGCCCAGCGTGGAGCCATCCCTGGGCTAGAACTCACGACCCTGATATCAAGACCTGAGCCGTTATCAGGAGTCCCATGCCTAACCGACTGAGCCACCCAGGCGCCCCTCCATGTGTTCTTTTGTATGTATTATATGTTATATATAATTAGTTACAAAATATATAATTTAAGTCATATAAATAATTCAAATAAAAACTTTGAATCTCTCAAGATCTTAACTCCTGAGCGTGCCTCCCCAGGCCCTCCTAATCTGGCATCAACGCGTTTGTCGCTCCCCGGTCCGCTCCGTCTGGCTTCTGCAGCCACGTCGGACCGCGCCTCCGGCCTCCGTGCCTACTGTTCTGCGTTGCCTTCCACCCCCGGGACGACCTCGGCCGCCGCCTTTCCTGGGCCTCTAAGCACCGCCCTGAGCGCCCCCTCCGTTCCCTCGGCCGTGCGCACAGCGCCCGCGCGCCCCCGCCGTTTGCTGCGCGCCCCGGGTTCCCCGCCTGGCGCCCCTCCGCCCTCGGCAGGGCCTCACCGCGCTGCGCCAGCGTCCTCCACCCCCGCCCGCGGCTCCTCCAGAGGCAGCAGCGGGATGGGCCTGAGCCCGGCCGCCCACGAAGAGAGCAGGCGCCGCCTCTCTCGCTTCCCCCGGCCGCGCCCCAAACCCGCCCCGCGAGCCGCAGGTACGCGGCCTGGGGACCGGCCACCAGCCCCCGGCGGGTCAGCTGTGCCCCGTCGGCCCGGCCGCAGGAACCGGGCTCCTCTCCACCGAGCCCCGAGGCCTTACTAGGGGGGTTCTCAGGTCCCAGCGGGCCGTCGGACCCCCAGAAAAGGCACCAGAGATACCTTCAAGGCTCCTCGTAGCTCTGTGTTGGTCGTGCAAAATGCCCGTTAACCGGAATGAGCGCATACTTGGGAATGATCTTTTGTTGGTAATTCAATCAAAGCGAGCCAGGCGTCCAGTGCGCCTCTCGGGTATCTACCCTCCGACCCTCTTTCGGGTGGAAATGGAAGCGGAGGTGGCAGCTCCCCAACAGAGTTGACAATGGCTCTAGGACTCTAGGGCCTCAGAAGCTTCTGTTGTCAGGTTTAGCTTCCGGATTTCTGGGATCTCACTTCATCCTCTTGATTTTATCCCTGGGAGTTCCCGAGTCTCTCCTTCCCAGGGGAACTGAGACCTCTCCAGCATCTAGTCCCATAATCCCCTTCATTTACCCAAAAACTGATTGAGGGCCGACCAGGCCAGGCACGGTTCTCGACTGGAGCTCTGAGCCCACCTTCACGTAGATGTCAAGGTGTTTGCTCCAACTCTCCCTTCACAGATTTCATTCCCTGTAGGAGGCAGTTGTGGTTTAAATAGCATCCTCCTCCCCACCCCCCACTAGAAGAATCATCTCAAGCGTTGTTCCAGCTCTCTCCCAAGGAGCGGCAGCAGGGAACTTCAGAGCTGAGCAGAAGCGTCCAGGAGCGGTAAGAGTCTCTGTATGGAAGGACTGGGTCTTAGGGTGGGGAAGCCTTTGAAGAACCGATTTTGATGGCAGTTCTGTAAAGCAAATCCAGAGGTGGTTTCCATAGGAACCAGCTTACCCCCCCCCCCCCCAACCAGTGAAGGGAAGGCTGGTGTGCTGCGGATAATAGATTACCACCAGGCCTGGGGACCACTGACCAGACCTGCCTGGCAGCAGTTTCTAGCCACAAGAACCTCCAGAACCCTAAGAACTGGCGCTTACCATATGGCCACTTGGTCTCACTAATGAATGATGTGATCTTGCAAATTTCCTCAATTCACTTTCATTAAAAACACAGTTTGCTTCTTTTTAAAATTTTGAGGGTCTGAACATTCCCCAAAGAGCTATACTCCACCCCCATACACTATACTTTGGAGAAGAGGTAAAGCATGGAGGAAAGGCAAAGAAAATGCCATTTTTTGGTTGGTAACGTACCAGGTGTGTATGTATGCTCTCTCCTTTAACCCTCCTGACAACTCTGCGAGACAAATACTCTCATCTCTATTTTATAGATAATCAAACTGATGTTCAAACACATTCATTTACTAGCTCAAGGTTGGACAGCAAGGATCAGAGCTAGGGTTGAAACCCAGGTCTTTTTTTTTTTTTAAGATTTTATTTTTTTTTAAAGTAATCTCCACATCCAACGTGAGGCTTGAACTCATAACCCCGAGATCAAGAGTCGCACACTCCACCACTCTACTGACTGAGCCAGCCAGGCGCCCCAAACCCAGGCATTTTTGACCCCAATATATTTCACTATATTATCCCAAAGCATAGTCCTGCACTTGGTTTCAGCCCTCTCTTAACAACGTTTTGGTTCAAGGGACAAAATATACTGATTTCTTTCATGATACTTGCAGTTACAGTATTGAGGCTTAATGAGATTTCTCAGACATATGGAGCTAGTTGTTGGAAGAAACAGCTCAAGAGTTCAAGGGGCTTGCCTCTCCCAGTAGGATGGGCAGAGAGAGGGAGGGAGTAGAGGCCTGTTGCATTTCATTAGAAGCCATTATGTACCGTTACCATTTTTTTAAAAGTTATGTGCAAGTGTCATTTTGATAAACATGTAAGAAAGATGATCAGCAATAAAAAAAAAACAAAATCCTGAAAGCTACTCATTGCTATCATTACCAGTTTAACAGTCATCTGAAAAGCAGTAAACGGCAATTATTTTGCATGGCAGCTAACGGCATGATCATGGAAACAAGCTTTGGGGAGGATGTTTCCTAGGGTCTCAAAATCGAAAGAAATCTGAAAATCACAAATCTGAAGTAATACAGAATTTCCAATAATTGTGGAATAGTGTTATTTGTTAACTCTATGTTCACAAAATTCATTTAGGGAGAAGCCCATAGTTAACTTGGAGACTACAGCCCACCAGAAAAGAGCAGAGTCGAGTTCAACCCCAAAGCCTGAGAGTGCAGGGAAATTAACAAAGCAAGTCGCTGAGGTGGGTATCACGAGTTCTTAGCGCATATCTTTACTGTGCCTGCGACTTTTCTGCAGACTGTGCTTTACTTTATTAAGACTGTGTGGCAGGTTGAAGTGCATCCTGATTTGGGATGTTGTGCCTTAAAAAAAATTTTAAAACAGCTTTGTTGAACCCTACTGAGCTTTACTGAGATATAACTACATAGCTATAACTGACATACGATAAAGTGCGCATATTTAGAATATATAGTTGGATATGTTTGGTGTGCTATGTGTGCACCCACAAAACCGTCACCACAATCAAGATAATGAACATCTCCGTAACTCCCAAAACATTGTTTCCCTTTGTAAATCCCACCTCTCCTCACCCCCATCCCCAGGAAGCATGTGATTCTTGTCACTATACGTTAATTTGCATTTTCTAGAGATTTATGTCAAGGGAATCATATTGTACGTGCTCTTTTTGTCTGTCTCCTTTCACATAATTTCATGTAATTATTTAAAGTTATATCAATATTGTTGCATGTGACTAATAGTTCATTCCTTTTCATTACTGGGTAGTATTCCATTGTATGGATACACCACTGTTATCCATTCACCTGTTGATGGGCATTTGGGCTGTTCCCGGTTTTTGGCTGTTACAAATAAAACTGCTGTGAACATTTGTGTGCAAGTCTTTGTGTGGACATATGTTGTCTTTTCTCTTGGGTGAATACCTAGGAATGAAATGGCTGGATCATATGGTAGATGTATTTTTTTTTTTAAGATTTTATTTATTTATTTGAGGGGTGGGAGGGGCCGAGGGAGAGAGAGAATCTCAAGCAGTCTCCCCTGTTGAGCACAGAGCCCAGAGCACAGAGCTCAGTCTCAGGACCCTGAGATCATGACCTGAACCAAAGGCAGATGCTTAACTGACTGAGCCACCCAGGCGCCCCCATATGGTAGTTGTATTTTTAACCCCGCCTCTCCTCACCCCCATCCCCAGGCAGCACCTGATCTGCTTCTTGTCACTATACTTTAATTTGCATTTCATAAAACTCTTACATAGTTAAAAGAGTTACATAAAACATAAAGATATGTTTTCCAAACTGGTTGTGCCATTTTACATTCCCGATAGCGGTGTGTGAAAGTTCCAGTTTCTCCACATCGTCATGAGCATTTGGTATGGTTAGTCTCTTAAATTGTAGCTATCCTCATAGGTCTGTAGGGATCTCATTGTGGTTTTAATTTGCATTTCCCTAATGACTAACGATGCTGAACCTCTTCCATATATATCTTCCTTGGTGAAGTGTCCAAATCTTTTTGCCCATTTTTCCCCTTGGTTTCTTCAGAAATTCTGTGTGCAAGCCCTTCATCAGATATATGCTTTGCAGTATTATCTCTCAGTCTGTGGCTTGTGTTTTCATTCTCTTAACAACATCTTTTGAAGAACAAAATTTTTTAATTTTGATGAAGTCCAATGGATGGTGGTGATGGTTAAACAAATTTTGTAAATTGTATCTCAGAAAAGAAACAGGTGAAAAGCCCCCTTTTACTTCTGTGAATTTTTATTTTATTTTATTTTATTTTATTATGTTATGTTAATCACCATACATTACATCATTAGTTTTTGATGTAGTGTTCCATGATTCATTGTTTGCGTATAACAGCCAGTGCTCCATGCAGAACGTGCCCTCTTTAATACCCATCACCAGGCTAACCCTTCCCCCCCCCCCCCCCTCCCCTCTAGAACCCTCAGTTGTTTCTCAGAGTCCATAGTCTCTCATAGTTCTTCTGTGAATTTTTGCCAGGCAAATGGCTGTCCTCCGCTAGGGAAATAGAGCTGGGAACTGAGAGGTGAGATGCAGCCTTGAGGAAATTAGACTAAAACTGGCAAATTGTTGCATAAGTGACAAAGCCGTGGTAAAGCTGATGGGTGAGTGGGGCGGTGTGATCGACTCCATGGCTCCCTCGGTCTCCCCAGGCTCTGATTGCCCAGCTCTAGGTTTTCTTTTCTTTCTTTGTTTTTTATTGTGGTGAGAGCACTTAATATGAGAACTACCCTCTTAATAAATGTTTAAGTTCTTGTGCACATACCCACATACATACACCCACACAGTCTCTTCCCCAGGCCTCTTTGAAGAGATAGAGGATCAGCATCCTGGGTCCAATCAAGAGATACAAACTACCCAGTAGATTAAACAGGGGGAAGTTTACTATAAAGAATTGTTAAACTATGTAAGAGTAACTATAAGAAATGAAGAACCTCAATATGGCCTCCCAGGGCTGAGGGAGAATACTCAGGGAAGGACAGACTTGGAAGGGGTTCAGACCTCGTTAGAGAGGAGAGCAGAGAAGTTTGGTTTGGCCAGGCTGGGGTGGCACTGTAACTCCTGGCAAGTACAACCTTTTGGAGTGTAAGGGGCGGGGGACTGGCTGTCAGCAGGTGGTTTGAGCATGCAAAGGAGCGGGGCACCCTCTGGACCACAGGTGGTCCATGTGGGAGACGTGCAGAGGGAATCGAGACATCAGCAGGTACAGGCGATGTTTGGGCACTGATTTCTCTGCCAAAGGGCTCAGAAAGGTTATTGTCGGAGGGTTCTGGCTCAGGCAGAGCTCCACCAGAAGTCCTCACACCCACACTAGACCCGCCCCATCCCCTGCCCCAAGCCAGAAACTGCAGGAGAACCCTTTCCTCTTGCAATGCTTAACAACGTGCTCATTTTCAAGGAGAAAAGCTTAAGAGTTCCCGCACATATCACAGAGCTTATCTGTGATAAGCATTTGGAGCCCAGTGGCAATACATTGATAGCTAGCTCAGTTAGCCTCTGTGGCTTTAATAACTTGATTGACAGCAGGAGTGGGGGCGGGTCCTTTGGTCTTGTATGGGAAGGGAGCTTCTGGCAGCCTGGATTTCTACAGAGTGATGAAACCCAGTGTCTTTAGGCTGAGCTGTAGCTAATCCCCTCCCCCCAAACAGTGTCTCCGGAGTTCCTTGGGCACGTGCCATTTCTTTATTTTATCTTATTTCTCCCATCACAGGGCAAACCAAGACCCAGACCCGGAGACCTGATTGAGATTTTTCGAATCGGCTATGAGCACTGGGCCATCTATGTGGAAGATGACTGCGTGGTGCATCTGGCTGCCCCGAGTAAGGGTGGATACTCCTTGACAATTCGATATTGATACTGAAGCTAGCAGAGTAAGAAGAAGTGCATTTAGTTATTGTGTTCCTCGGCTGCTGCCCTTCATTAGCAATAAAACACTCGACACATTCCTGGCCCTTAGTGGACTAGGTGATGGAGCTTGATCTCTGTCTACCAAACACCACCGAGTGTCCAGCCCTAAGGGGAGATGAAATGCACAAGGGGGCCCCCGTGTTCGCTGAGCCTCGGTATCCTTCCTCATATTTCTGAGGCTTCCCCAGGAGGGGTGCAGATGCCTGCGTGTTCTGATGGCCCCCAAATGCTGCTTCCGGCTTCCTGATGGCTTGGGCACATCCACCCTGGCTCGTCTCCTTGCTCTTTCTGCCTGTCCCAGGCTGCTCTCGCCTCAGCGTGGACACACAGCCTTCCTTTCGTGGCTCAAGTTTGCCTAACACAAGGCGGAGATTCAACTGGTGACTAATTAAAATTTAGTGGAGATTTGATGGCAGGACGTGGTGATGGTAGAAGATAGAATGGGAGACACACTCAGTCACAGTGGTCCCCTCCGTGGTCCCCTCCGGCGAAGGGACCCGGAGATGCTGGGAGAAGGGGAGGCTGGGGGGCACCACTGCATATGCTCTGATGCCTTTTGAATTTTGTATCCTGTGTGAGTACTGCCCACTCAGGATGAAACTGCAGAAGGGCACTGGGACCAAAGGCCTGTGGCCACACCATGCTCATGGCCCTCACCCCCACCCCCTCCATCCTTGTCCTTTGGCCCCGCCTCTCACCTGCAGCGGAGCCCGTCTCCCTGCCCCACCTACACGCGGAGAAGGTAAAAAGCGCTCCACATCACCTCCACATCCCCTTTCCAGACTAAGTCCAGGAGCCTCCCTCTTGTATAACCAAAGAGGTCTCTAACTGATATGTCCCCACCTTCCCCAACAGATCTTCCTCTAAAAACAAATTCTGTTCCTGAAAGCTGAATGACCCTCTCCCAGCTTTTGTAACATCAGGAGATATTCTTCAAATACGTATGAAGAGGACAAGGGACACTTCTTGTTCTTGGTCAACTTTCGGAGGGGGAAGGGCACACACATTTGCCTATCCTTATGGTCAGAGCAGAAAAATGGTCTTGGTTTTAAATTACCACCGGACCGCCCTGGCTTTGGGCAGGTTCTTGACCCTCTCTGAGCAGCTGTCTCCTCTAGGGACTGAATATGATAATATAGCACCTTTTAAATGGTTCCTTTTTCAAATCTATGGAACCCTGTTTTCAAATTTCAAATATTTGAGTGGAGAGAAAGGCAGAGTGGCTCTGGGCGGAAGCTGGGTGGGTAGCACCCAGAGCCCAGTCTGCTTGGCCTCCCCTGCGCCCAGCTGAGGCTGCAGAGGGAGGCAGGTCACAGAGCCCCACGCCAGCCCCACAGCCAGGAGCGGACGCTCACACCTAAGGGTGCTTAGCGCACGTTTGTGAAGATTACTGAAGTCTGGTTAGGAAAGCAAGACTCAAATCCTAGGACTTGGTCAGGTCAGTACAGTACAGAATGGAGTCTGGGGCTGTGCTGTAAAGCAGTTCTAGAGTTTTATGAGAAAGAGACTGCTGACAGTGGGGAATGCGGTGCAGGGCAGAAGTCTTCCTGGGAAGGTTGGTCCCAGGCAGCCACACTCACTTGGGTGGCTCGGATAGTTAAAGCATCTGCCTTCAGCTTGGGTCATGATCTCAGGGTCCTAGGATCAAGCCCCGCATTGAGCTCCCTGTGCTCAGCGGGGAGTCTGCTCCCTCTCTCTCTGCCCCTCCTCCCTGCTTGTGTTCTCTTTCTTTCTCTCTCAAATGAAAAAATAAAATCTTAAAAAGAAAAAAAAGAAAGAAAGTGAAAAGATAAGTCGCAGAATGCACAAAGTATTTGCAAACATATATCTGACACGGTTCTACTACCCAGAATATGTAAAGAATTCTTACAATTCAATAATATAGAGACAAATAACCCAATTTTTAAAATGGGCAAAGGATTTGAATAGACTTTTCTCCGTGGCCAATAAGCACATGAAAAGATGCTCAACATCATCTGTCATTAAAAAAAAAAAAAGAAAAGAAAAGAAAAAGGGCTGATAGGCAGGCTGATATCCAGGCGACAGGCGTCTCACTGGGGGGCAGCTCATTTCATCCAACTCCTGGTCCTCGGCCATGCCTTTGACAGATGCCAAAGCCAAGATCTTGGAGGGAAGCACCTTGACCCACAGCTTAGACTGAGGCAGTCTCTGCCCCCTGCTGTCCCTCGCAGCTTTCCAGCTTCTGTTCATCTTGGTCTCTAGGTGAGGAATTTGAGGCGGGCAGCATCACTTCCGTCTTCAGCAACCGCGCGGTCGTGAAGTACAGCCGCCTGGAGGACGTGCTGCATGGCTGCTCCTGGAAGATCAACAACAAGCTGGATGGGACGTACCTGCCCCTGCCCGTGGACCAGATCATCCAGCGTACAAAAAAGATGATCAACAAGATAGTGCAGTACAGCCTGATCGAAGGGAACTGTGAGCACTTTGTCAATGACCTCAGATACGGTGTGCCCCGGAGCCAGCAGGTATGAGGCCTTTTGCTCAGACGGTGGCTTCTTGCTGGGGCTTGTCATCTCATCAGTGATCAGAACGGTGGTCAGTGGTTTCGTGCTCTTTGTTGTACTGGTGAGCTTCTACTTCTCAGGACTTTCCGGTTCAGGAGGTGGTTTCCCCACTGTTAACCCATGGAGGAGTGCAAAGGCTGGGGGGTCTCCTTGGCCAGACCATTTTATTTCTGAGACTGTTTGTTCTTCTACAAAACGGGGATGAAGTGAGGTTTTCAGCTACATTTGGCCCACAGACATGTTTTGCTTGGATGAGTAGTGGTTTGTTTTTTCTTTTTTTAATTTGTATTATTTGCCAACATTTAAAAACATAGAAGTTTTATATAAAAAGATCTGGAATCACAGCCTTTCTAGAACAACTAATTGATCAGGCCATCAGGCCCGTGTTCCTGCTTGCTGACACCCTGTAGGGCCAAGTAGTGGCTGCCTCTTTAGATGGGACTTGTGGGGGTCGACGTGCCACCTACCAGCTTTGCCCACCTTACCTGCCTGGCCCGTGCGTGTTGCCTTTGGGTTTGTGACCCCACCACCACCACCACACAGGGCGGGGATAAATCCAATGAGGCACAGTCCATGTGTTCAAGAGCTTTGAAAAATAGCTCGAAATATGTGACAAATTGAGCAGCCCTCATTCTTATTTGATCCTTACTAAAACCCCATGAGAGGAGCAGAGGATGTATTTATTATCCCCTTTTTAATAGACTGAGAAATGAAGAATTAAAGGAGGAACATAATTTTTCTGCTTTTTTTCTGTGGTTCTTATGTTCCCTCAGGGTACTGGGCTCAAATCCCAATACTGGGTCTCTCTACTATTGCTGAGTGAGCGTGAGCAGGTCACCCACGCCCTGTCCCCCTCCACTTTCTGGACCTTCCTCCTTTGTATTCTGTCCTCTCCCAGCCTGTACTCCATTCTCCGGAGGCCTCACTCCAGTGCGGGGGTGGGTGGGGGGCTCGGGGGCTCCAGTGTAAGGGATCTCCCATCCCAAGAGCATTTGTGCATGACAAGAAGACCCCAGGGACCAAATGGATGATAAGGGGCCTTCTGTGGAGTGTGGGCCACGCTCAGACACTTACTCCCACCATGACTTTGTCCAAGTGAGTTCCCTTCCCTGGTTCTCAGGCTCCCTGATTGCAGGATGAGGGCCTCGGTGGCTGAGCCACTCTGAGATCCTTTGCCTCTGAGCCCTACCCTAGAGGCTGACCCTGGGCTGAATGGCTCTGAGGGAAGAAGGCCAGGAGCCGTGGATGCCCCCGGCGGGGACAAGGAGTGTGTCTGCCTCTGATGTTCATCTCGGGCCATCCTGAATTCTCTAGGTCTCTTGCAACCCTAAGATCTTTGGAAATAGAGGCTAGCACAGGTGGCTTCCTCCTCCAGGCAGGCCGGGTGCTGAAGGGGAGTGGGGCGGCGGGGGCAGGGCAGGGCACAAGCCTGGGATGGCCCCTGAATGTCCTGTGAACCGGTCTGCTTTGCAGGTAGAGCACGCCCTGATAAAAGGGGCAAAGGCTGCAGGAGCGGTCATCTCAGCCGTCGTGGAGAGCATAAGGCCCAAGCCCGTAACTGCCTGAAGGCGCTCGGGACTCCAAGCAGAGGAAGTGCTGCTGCCATCCACAGGACACGTGCCTCCTTGCCTCCCCTTGCCTTCTCTCTCCATAACCCCACTCGAGAAAACTGTGTGCTTCTGGAAGAATCTAGAATGTATCCAATTACCCCTCCAGAAATACATCCAATATATGTGATCTTAGATCCGTGGACTCGCGGGGTGAGAAGAACCTAATATTTATTATTATGCATCCGTTAGGCGCCGGGCACCGTGCTGGGCGTTTCATAGGCTTGTCTCATCTCCCTCCCTGCGGGAAGGGCCTTGCTTGTTTCTCAGGCTGACTCGGGTCTGCGATGTTTGGATACCACCTACACCAGCCGGGAAACCCCTGCTTGAACATTCCCAGTAACTGGGATCTCTTTTTCAGAAGTTCTTGTTCTTGAACTAGAAAGTCTCCAGCTTTTTGCATTCATGAGAATCCTGCTCTTCCTGACCTGCAGCGTTGTGTGGGGTTGGCGGGGGGGGGGGGGGGGGGGGGGGGGTGGGGGGGGGGGAATGGAAGGAAGCTCAGTGGCTTGCTATTCGGGGCCATCTGTGCTTAATCCAAAATCATACACCAGCCTTATTCTTTGTTGTTTGACACCCCCTTGCTTTAAAGTATAATCAACATTTACTTTGCTTTTCTACCTTAGAATTACTGGGAAATTTGAAACTGTTATTTTCATTGATTTCAGATGAATATTTAAAATAATTTCCTCAGTGGACTTCTGGGCGCATGAGGGAGAGGAAGGAGCGATTTTTTGTGTGTTGACCACTGTTGGCATGACAGCAGATCCAGAATTATGACCAGGGACTGTTGGTGCCCACTGAGAGCTGAAGCCATCCGGGAAGGCTAGAGAGGGATTCTCAGAATGGCTAGGAACTGTGATCGATGTGGACGAGAGCAAGATGGAGCCCCCAAAGCATTTCACATGAGACCTGTTAGGATTGCCCATGAGCCTTTCTCCTGTTTGAACAAAGTAGACCCTCAGTGAAACTCTTCCATTCCCTAACCCCCTCCCTTCCATTCTTTTCTTAGCAATCCGAACCTGACTACATCCTCCTGTTCCCTAGACGCTGGAGTCTGGGTGTGTGTCTCTGTCTTTCCCGATGGCCTCTATCTCTGCTTTGCGTGGCAGTTCCGGGTGTTGGTAGGTAGAGCGTATGCCCTCATTTTTGTGAATCATGATGAGGGTAAAGCCGTTATTACCCTGAGTTCCTCCAATCACCTCCCCCCACCCCCCAGAATCCGCTGAGTTCCCGAAACTGCTCCCTTCTGCTCCTTCTTCATTATTGTCTAGGTTGAGACTTCCTTTGAAGTAGAACCCAACCACCAGGAATGTATCTTTTATAAATTATATTCCTTTTAGTTTTGAATTAAGTCGCTCATGTATTAGTGAACCTTTTGATTCTGAAGAATGACTGGCCTCCCAGACCATAGTAATCATTAATCCAGTAAACCGGATGTTGTTTGATTTACAAACAACTCCCCCACTCCAGAGAGTGTTTAGTAACTTCTTTTTTTTTTAATTTTTTTATTGTTATGTTAATCCCCATACATTACATCATTAGTTTTAGATATAGTGTTCCATGATTCATTGTTTGTGCATAACACCCAGTGCTCCATGCAGAACGTGCCCTCCTCAATACCCATCACCAGGCTAACCCATCCTCCCACCCCCCTCCCCTCTAGAACCCTCAGTTTGTTTTTCAGAGTCCATTGTCTCTCATGGTTCTTCTCCCCCTCCGATTCCCTCCCTTCCTTCTTCCCCTCCTGCTACATTCTTCTTCTTTTTTTCTTTCTTAACATATATTGCATTATTTGTTTCAGAGGTACAGATCTGAGATGTTTAGTAACTTCTAAACTAAAGGCTCATCCATCTCTTGCTTAGGTTTGGGACAGAAAGACACTGCTGTGGCTGCTTTGGGTTTGCACCCAGTGGGGCCGAGGGCCTCAGGCGCGTAATCAGGGTTTATGTTCATTCATTCATCCAACAAACATTTTTGAGCATCTACCACGTGCCACGCCCTGGCTCTCCCCACCTTGGCCTGAACCCACGAGCAGTGCTCAGGGACAGCAGTGAGAAGTTGAGTTGGTTAGAAGGACACAAGTCACAGTGGAGCATGGGGCGGAGACCACCTGGCTGGACAGCTGTCTTCTCTTACCTCCCAACTGCCCATAAAGCCGCGAGCTCTGGAACACACACCTTACACTTCCAGGGGTGGGGTGGGGGGGGGGGGGGGAGGATTTCTTAAAGTGCTGTTTACAAACCTGAAGTTCTGCCTTCTAGGGTCAAAACTGAAATCTCTGCTTTGGGTGGAACCAATTGGGTAAACCTTTTCAGTCTTGTAGCTAGAAGGCACATACCTGCTGTTCCAGGAAACCCTAAGGGAAAGTCATGTGAATGCAAATGTTTCTGAGATGTTACACATGGATCTCTTGTTTGTGTGCTTTTTTTTAGTGTTCTTGTTCCTTTTCCCTTTGGGGGGATGGGCGAGTGGGGTCAGTGGTGGTGTTGGTTCACTGGGCACGTCACAGCGAAAGTCAGAGAACTTGACCATGCTGGTTTCCTTCAGGGTAGGGGTAGTCGTGACACATGAGTCAGCAGGGACTGTGCGCTATCCGGGTGTTTTGCTTACTGATTGAAAGGCCAACTTCGGGAAACACTGAATTAGCTCTGCAGAGAGTATTATGATGGTAAAGGGATCTGGTTTCGCTGGCTGGGAGTGGGAGATAGGGAGTGTTTGAAAACATGTCAGTCAGGGATGCCAACTGAGTAAAACAAAGAAGCCCTCCTCCCTGGCAGCAGGCCAGAGGCTGAGGGGAGACCAGGACAGAAGGGAGTCTCCTGAGACACCAGGAGTAGAGATAAACTGCTCCCCAGTGTCTGCCTAATGCTCACAATCACCTTTTGTTATTCTCAAGCCTTGTCTTGAGAAGGGAGATGAAGGAGCCATAGCACAAGACTATAGTGCCCAAGAGAGCGACTGCTACAGAGACAAGAGGCCCAGGGACCGCTGGAGGGAGTCCGTCAGAAGCAAGCAGACCAGCGGGGGTTCCAGGTCCATGTCCTCTGGAAAACCCTGGGAGGGAACTGGGTCTCCTGCAGTCACGTGGGAGGGGAGCTTGGTCAAAAAAATGAGATTTTATTTTATTATTTTTTTATGGAAATGTATGTATTTTTAATTAAAAAAATTTAATTAGTTCAAGTATAATTAACATACAGCGTTATAGTCGTTTCAGGTGTACAATATAATGATTCAGCAATTCTCTACATGACTCTGTGCTCGTTATGATAAGTGTGCTCTTAACCCCCATCACCTATTTCACCCATCCCCCCACCCACCTCCCCTCTGTCAACCCCCAGTTTGTTCTCTGTATTTAAGAGTCTGGCTTTTGTTTGTCTTTTTTTCTTCTTCTTTGTTTGTTTCTTAAATTCCACATATGAGTGAAATCCTGTGGTATTTATCTTTCTCTGTCTGACTTATTTCACTTAGCCTTATACCTTCTAGATCCATCCATGTTGTTGCAAATGGCAGGATTTCATCCTTTTTTATGGATAATTAGTATTCCTCATCTATGGGTGGACACTTCGGCTGCTTCCATAATTTGGCTATTGTAAATAATGCTGCAATAAACATAAGGGTGCACGTATTCCCTCTTTTTTTTGAGAGAGAGAAAGAGTGCAATTGTGGGGGAAGGGGCAGAGGGAGAGAGAGAATTTTAAGCAGGCTCCACACAGTGCAGGGCTCCATCTCACGACATTGAGATCATGACCTGACCCAAAATCAAGAGTCAGACGCGGGTTGCCTGGGTGGCTCAGTTAAGCATCTGCCTTTGGCTCAGGTCACCATCCCAAGGTCCCGAGATTGAGCCCTGGATAGGGAAGCCTGCTTCTCCCTCTCCTTCTGCCCCTCCCCCACTCATGCTCTCTCTCGATCTGCACTCTCTCCCTCTCAAATTAAAAAAAAAAAAGAGTCGGACACTTAACTGACTGAGCCACCCAGGTGCCCCACATGTATCCCTTTGAATTAGTGTTTTTGGGTTTTGGGGGGGTAAATACCCAGTAGTTGAATTACTGGATGATATGGCAATTCTATTTTTAATTTTTTAATGAAGTTTTAAAATTTTAATTCCAGTATAGACAACATCCAGTGTTATTTTAGCTTTGGGTATACAATATAGTGAGTCAACAGTTCTATACATGACTCAGAGCTCACAATGATAAGGGCACCCCTTCATCACCATCCCCTATTTCACCCATCCTCCACCCACCTCCCCTCTGGTAACCACCGGTTTGTTCTCTACAGTTAAGAGTCTCTTGGTTTGTCTCTCTGTCTCTCTCCTTTGCTCATTTGTTTTGTTTCTTAAATTCCACATATGAGTGAAATCTTATGGTATTTGTCTTTCTCTGACGGACTTATTTCACTTACTATAATACTCTCTAGCTCCATCCCTGTCATCGCAAATGGTAAGATTTCATTCTTTTTTATGGCTTATTTTTTAATTTTTTGAGGAAACTCCATCCTCTTTTCCACAGCAGCCGCACCAGCTCGCATTCCCACCAACAGGGCACAAGGGCTCCAAAAAAGCAAGATCTTAGAGGGAAGGCTGGTTTCTGAATCTGTGGGACTTGGATGCTCGTGCCAGACATATCGTCCGGCCCAACATGAGGGCAGTGGGAGCAGAACGCTCTGCCTTCTGACGATCATAGACCATTCTGACCTACACGCTGTTCCTACCGAAACTTCTTTTGTCACTTGAGCAAAACAACAAATGGCCATACAAACTCGGGGAAAGCTCTGTAAGCCATGTAAGGTTCTGTTCTCTCGAACTGTCTCTTCCCAGCGTGGTTGAAGCCACCCGTCAGTTAGACAGAGCCTGTGATTAGAAGACAACTGTTCGTGGACCTCACGGCTGCTTCTTGGCACAGAGGAAGTGGTTTGGGTTTGGTTTTGTTTTGCTGGATTATGGTGGGTATTTTTTTTTTTTTTAATATTTTGCTGACTCAAATTATTCAGTTTGCTAGGTTAAATATAAAAGATTAATTTTTATGTTTGCTTTCAGACGTATTGCTTAAAGTTCAACCCCAAAGTTAAGGCATATCTGAGTCTGTAGCCACGTGGGGGATGCTTTGGGAATGAATACATTCGGGTACTCGCGCTTCTGCTTCAAAAGAAAGGCTTTCGAGAAAATCAGCGGAGGCCACAACAGGCTTCCTTCACCTTTGCCCGAACCCACGAGCAGGGGTCAGGGTGGCAGTGAGGAGTTCTGAGTTAAAAAGACAAGGCTACTGTGGCCCCCATGTCATAGCAGCAGAACCCTCTCTCCAGGTACGATGTCATCGAGCTGCCTGTGTCTGCACGGGATAAACCTGGAGCAGCTCTGGGTGAGGCGAGGCCCGGGGGGCAGCAGGGGGCTGGGGGTGGAGGGCGGCGTCTGCTGGACGGGAAGCCTCTCCGAGGAGCTCTGCCAACTGTTGATAAGAATGCAATACTGCCGACTAACAACAATAGTAATAGTGACATTCACGGAGCGTGCACCCCGCTCTAGGCGCTGTTTTAAATGCTTTAGGACCTCCCTTGACCCCGTGCTCCATGTGTTTCTTACCTTCACCACAGACTCTGTGGCCCCTGAAACAGCTGCTCCCGCTCGACACGCTTGATCCAGGGCTTTAAGTGGGTAAATGTTTATAGCAGTAATATCTCCACTTGGTGAAATAAGAACTTTGAGATCAAGAGCTGCTTTATTTTATTTTTTTTAAGAGCTGCTTGATAATGAACCCCTAGTTAGGGGAAGAGAGTACTTAAGGCTCAAAGATGCATAATGATGACAATGTGCAGGGCCAAAGACCGCATCATCCGCGGGGCCCACCAAGCAGAGGCAGAGTCTGCACGTAATCCTGACAGCGGCCCGCGGCTGGTAGGTGAGTAGGAGTAGAGACTGGGGGGGAGGATGAATTTTTGAAGCTGATCTGTGCCACCTTTGGGATGGAAGTGCTCTGCAGGATCTCAACACTGAGCTGTGTTTATCCACATGCAGTAACGACTCATAGTACCGAAGCAATAAGGTGTGTCCTCTTTACGGGAGGTGGAGAAAAGCTCAGTCTGGGGAGGGACGAGGGAGTCACAGGACATCAGAATCTCTTTGGTAGGAATCAGCCTTTCAGGATTGATGGGGCAGGGGGCGCCCACGCGGGGCGCGGGCGGGGGGGGGGGGGGGGGGGGGGGGGGGGGGGGGGAGGCTCACTCAGTCTTGTCCGTCAAGAACATATACCCACACTCCAAGCATGAGGACCCTGGCAGATACATAATATTAAGAAAAGTGTAGAAAGGGGCGCCTGGGTGGCTCAGTCGTTAAGCATCTGCCTTCAGCTCAGGTCATGATCCCAGGGTCCTGGGATCGAGCCCTGCATCGGGCTCCCTGCTCATCGGGAAGCCTGCTTCTCCCTCTCCCACTCCCCCTGCTTGTGTTCCCTCTCTCGCTGTCTCTCTCTCTGTGTCAAATAAATAAATAAAATCTTTTAAAAAAAAAGAAAACTATAGAAAGATGCATATGTATCGTGATCTGTCATCCTCCAAATATGGGGAAATAATCTGGGAGAAATTTTTTGAAGTCTTTTTCTCTAGATATTCCCAGAGCTGCAAGTAGACCTGTCTTAGGGCTCTCTTAGTTACAAAGGATGGAAAACTCAACAAAATAACATAAGCAAAGTGAGGAATTTGCTGGTTTAAGTGACTGTCAAATCCTGGAGTAAATGAGGACAGCTGGATTTAGGGCTTCATGACATCGGCTTTAAAGTAACGTGATGGGCCATTTCTCCAGAACTATGTGATTATTGTGGATTAGGAAGTGAAGGACTCAGATAGCCAGAAAGAGCAAATGACCGCAGTAGATCCTTGCTTATTTTCTTCCGGTGGGACCCAGAACATGCTCTGATGCCCAAAAGCTGATCGGTCGGTCCAGACTCATGGCTGGTCTTCCTTAGAGAAGCTTCATATGTAGTGAGACACATGGGTAGACACTTAGGTTATTCCACTAAAAATGTGTGTTTGGGGTTTACAGTTTTTGCGGCTTCAGTTCAATGCTGCATTGTAGAGAATCTACTGTTGCAGATCAGGCTCCCTGGGATGCAGACTCTGAGGCAGAGGTTTGCCCACTACGGGAAGATGAGGCAGCAGGACCAGACAGAGAGTCCAGCCGTGATGCAGCCACAGCAAAGGCCTGAGCCAGCCTCTGGGGAGCTGGGGAGCTGCAACGGCCCTGCAGGGTTGTCCTTTAATATAGGGCCTCTCTATTTATTCGCTGGTGGTTGCAGGCTGTGAAGGACGAGGGGAGAGGGTCTCAGTTGGGAGCTGCCAACCGTCAACAGTCCTAGCGGTGGGAAAGTGGGAAATTCATCCTTC
This sequence comes from Phoca vitulina, assembly GCF_004348235.1. Classification (NCBI taxonomy): domain Eukaryota; kingdom Metazoa; phylum Chordata; class Mammalia; order Carnivora; family Phocidae; genus Phoca; species Phoca vitulina. Next base: position 29,918,116 of record NW_022589719.1, on the reverse strand, counting down.
AGACTTGAAGACCGTGGCAAGTGGACAGGACACCACAGATGTAGGCCACCCACTGCAGTTTCTACCACACTTAACATTTTCTGGGCGCCCTGATGGTTTCTGGGGAGTCAACGATAAAAAGGCCCCCCGAGAAGTTCAGCGAGTGGAGAATTGCCTGCCCCCCGCATTTGCTATCAATGCGATTCTGCTGGCAAATAGGAAAACGACTTCTGTTTTGGGGATGTTTGGATTTTACTCAACACCGGTGTCAGAGTCGCAGATGAGATCTCCTCTAAAGCCAAGTAACTAGGCTCTGCGAAAATGTAACTTCGAAAAAATATAACTTTCCGTCTGTTTAGATTCCCAGTTCTGCTGTTGGCACGCAGCATCGGTACTCAGTCATTTCGGGTTTAAACCGAGCCATTTCCCAGTATTTTCTTTCTTTTGCCCACGGATGATACCTAAGTGACACGGAAGAGGGTGGAGTCCGGTCTATTTCCTCTCCCCCATTGCTTGCACCTGCTGCCGGTGAACTCTTCCAGCCGCGGTGCGACTGTCGCCGGCACCTTGCGGAGCAACCTGTGGGTCCTTCATTTCCCATAGGTGCAGTTCACACTACTGTCCACAGGGGGGCACCCTCCTCAAGACTCTGAAACTCCTTCCAGCCATCACTTCGCTGCAGCTGTTGTCTTGGGTTATTTGCCGCCGCCGCAGGCCAGAGGAGACTTGGGTCTGGCATCACACCCTTCCTGGCGTGCAGCCATCCATACTCTGCTGCTTCCTTACCTTTGTGGCAGGGGAACATCTAGAGTGTTGTCAAGTGACAAGTCTCTGCTGGGAATCATGCACGAGTTCTTCTATTCTCAGTTCCCCTATTCTGGGGAGGGGGAGGGGGGCGCGGAACCTAGCATATTTGTCACCCGGAATAGGTCATATTTTAAGCCCTTCATCCTCTATATGGCAAAATAATTTTCAGTAATAATCATGAAATAAGCAAATAATATTCATAGCCAGAATAGACAGGGAAAAAAAATTTTAATTGAATTTCGAATATATAACCAAGCAAGTTAAACAATTGAATAAAATAAAACAACTAATACAAAGTACACTAATACAATGCACCTCCTTATACCTTTGCTCAATAGTTTTTATTCTACCTTGTATTTTGAACTTGATCCTTTGGTTACTGCCTGATATGATATTTTATGTAAATAATTGTCCAGTAAGTAAATTAAAATAAAACCCACACACAACAAAATAGAAACATCAGCAAAAGATACAATAGAAGCAACCTCTATTGTACTGCTTAAATAACATTTTGTTTTCTTAATTTGTTCTTTAGTTTTTAAAAGAGGTAAGCACTTAAAAAATGTGAGTTCCGACTGGAAAATATTCTTCAAATTCAGTAAAATATTTCATTACATAAAATGAAATGTTCACCTGCCAAACAAAAATGTGACATCTCACAGTTGGCATTGTTTTACTGGTATAAATTTTAAACACAGATAAGACTCCAGGTGGTCACAGAAAATTACATAATTTAAGTAATTCAAGTTCAAGTTCGTTATCTTTCCAATCACTACGCTTTCATCATTTATTTGAACCCACTATGGAAAGGCAGGAACACATCGCACCACAGGGATTGAAGATATGCTAGTGCCCAAAGTGAGCTGGTATGATTCTGAATCCTCAAGAACTTCTTCTTGAAAGGAATGAGTGTGGCTGAGTCCACAGATACCTGGAATCAACTGTAGAGCAGGTAGTGCTCCAAATCAATGTCCATGTGGATACAGTATCTGTTAAGTGATAAGTAACAAAACTGTGCTAACTTTAAGCCTACATATATATGATTAAAACTTAGCAGTAATCACATCAATTATTTAGAACTTGGACTGACAAAGTATTTTTTGGGTGGGTAGGAAGAGTTTATCACTTATATTATTTAAAATTGTTGATGCATGGTGATAATAAAACAGAGATTGACTTAGTAAGTTTTACTGATTGTTTTCAAATTCTCTCCATGAATGCACCTCCTTATACCCTCGACTTCCTGCTAAGCGAGAGAGTTCGTTCTATTTTGGATGGTGGGACATGTACTCTGACCAGAATTCTTGATGAGCTCCTACTCTCCTGTTGCTTCCTTTCAGACAGTCCTCCCCCAGCTCAGAAGGTCTTTAGCTAGTCTTTGGGTTGAAGGGATGGTATGAAGGACAGGACTAGCTAAATAAGTTGTCTCCCTAACTCTTTCTTATACTTGGACAAAGATTTCTGAACCCAAAGTAAATAATTTGCTGGTTTATCTTAACACGTTCCCTCCCATGACATGATAACTCATGTCTAGTTTAATGACCCATTTCTAACTGCTTGACCTGAAAAGAAAGGCCTTAGGTAGGATGATCATAAAAGCAAAACTGAGGCACTTTTAGTAGTAAAAGTGGATGCTGAATAATTATGCCAAAATAACAGGTGTGAGCTGGACAAACCAGGATGCACGATCACTCTAGTGCATGCGTGAAGATGTTAACGGAAGAGTGGTGTGTGTGTGTGTGTGTGTGTGTGTGTAAAAAATAAAACATGAGTTGTTAGTTAAAAATATTATCTTGTTTTGCATAAAAATATAACATATAACACTGCTAAATACTCCAGGCCTTTTAAATACATTTTTGGTGACATAGTTCTAGCATTCCATGTATTATTATTTTTTATTTTTAAAAAGATTTATTTATTTTAGAGAGAGAGTACAGGGGGGAGGGACAGAGGGAGAGGGAGATAGAATCTCAAGCAGACTCCCTGCTGAGCATGGAGCCCGATGCAGGGCTCAATCCCACCCCTGAGATCATGACCTAAGCTAAAATCAAGAGTTGGTTGTTCAACTGACTACCCAGACACCCCTTAAAGTCTTTATCTAGTAAGTTCATCCTTTGGGCTTCCTTAGGGATGGTTTTTGTTGGTTTATATTATTCCTTTGAATGGGTCATATCTTCCTGTTTCTTTGTGTTTCTTGTTCTTTTTTTGCTGCAAACTTAACATTTGAATCTTAACATGGTTAACACCGGAAGTCAGATTTTCTGCCTTTTCCGGGGCCAGTGCTTAAAAAAAACCCAAAAAACTGTTACAGGGTGTTTCTGTGATAGAGATCAGCTCAAGATGAAATCTTAAGGTCTTTTGGTTCTTTTCTGAGCCTGAACTTTACCTGAGCACGAGTGGTGATGTCTAGATTTCCCTGTATATGTGATTGCTTTTCTTAGAATAAGATTTAAAACAATTTTTTTAAGTAATCTCTACAGCCAACATGGGGCTTGAACTTACAACCCCAAGATCAAGAGTCGCACACTCTACTGACTGAGCCAGCTGGGAACCCCTATGTGGTTGCTTTCAATTGTCCTAGTTCTTAAATGTATAGCTCCCAAAAGGGAAAATGGGTGGAGGGGGGAGAAAAAAGGAATAACAGGTGCTCTCTCTCTATATCTCTTGGGAGCTGCTTCAGCCCGTGGGGTCTGTGGTGATGGCAGCCTGCCTCTATGTATGCAACTCTGTGATCAGACGTAGCAATTGAACACAGATCCTTGATGTCTGAAGGACAAGGTCCTTTTTGCCCACCCTGGCTCCCCATAGCCTGTTCTAGGAATGTGGGCATGGCTACCTACCGGGGTGGGTGTTCCGGATGGTAGCCAATGCTGTGCTAGTGGATGAAATTGACTAAAATGAAAGACAATTTATCAGCCAAGACTTCATTTGGAAGCTATAAGCTTTGAATAGACTCTGTATATTTTTTATAGATTTTATTTATTTATTTGAGAGAGAGAGAGAGAATGAGTGGTGGGGAGGGGCAGAGGGAGGGAGAGAGAGAAAGAAGCAGACTCCCTGCTGAGCAGGAAGCGGGATGTGGGGCTACATCCCTGGACCAGGAGATCATGACCTGAGCCAGTACTTTTGTTGTCCAGATGAAAAGATGGATTCCAGGTGCTTTCTACTCTCCCATCTTCCATGATGTCACTTCCTACGTAATTCTTTTTCAATCTTTGTACCACTGACAAATGCCCATGAAGAACTCTGGGACACTCTCCTCTGGAAACCTCAGGATCCGTGGACTGGCCACCACCCTTCAAGGTGAACAACTATAGGTTCTGCCTGTTCCTTCTCACGATAGGACCTCAAACATTTCATTAGGAGGAGGGATGTGGCTGGATAAGCCAATAATATTAGGGATGATTTCTTTGCAATTTCCTTTGTGTCTTCCCCACATTCTTACGGTTTATCCTATCTGCTTTTTTTGTTTTGTTTTGTCTCTTGGAGGGCATTTTGCAGATGAAAGATAGAAGAAGCTTGTTAAGACCAGTTGACTTTGCTTTCAAAACTTAAGTACCCAAGTAAAACTAGAAGTTCTCTGGAAGACATAATGAGAGAGAGGAAAGAAGTTGAGTGTTTGGGGAGGGTGGAAAGTGGGACAGGGTCTGCAGGTTGTGGGGGGCAAGGATTCAGTCCTGAGGTCTGGTAGCACCCCAGAGAAGCAGCAGGCCCATAACAGAGCAGCTGCTCAGGAAGGGGGGGCAGCCAGACCGGAAGCCCCCATTTCCAGTGCCTCTTGTGGTGGTGAATGTCAATGTTGTAGCAACCAAGTGTGTCCAGGGCCAGTAGTAACCTGGTGGTCTTTTTGAACAGATAACTAATAATCCCTGACTTTTTCACACCCCCTCACTGTAGTACCACACCTGTCCATGGGATATAGAATAGTTCTGGTAGGGATGGGTCGTAAAAGCAATCCACAAAACTAACTGACCTGTGATTTACTGCCAATTTGGAGGAAATGGGGACTTAAATTAAAATTATGTTGCCCTATAGAAAATAAAACTACAAGACTACAGCTCTACTTGTGCATTGAGCTATATACCATTCAAATCTCTGTTTAGGCCTGTATTTTTATTGCATCTTCATCTGGGGAGTGTTTACCCCACTGCTTGGTAGTTACTACGTGATCCACAAATGGCTGCCGAATTAATGAAGACTCATTTCAAAGTTCTCGATAATGACACCAAATTGTGTTTTTAGCAGCCTTCTAGCAGGAACTATTTTATAATTCTGCTATTGATTCATGAATTTCTATTTAACTGCACTCTCACCAGCCTTGACAATGAGCACACTTTAATTTTTGGTCTTTTGAAGATAAAAGTTGATACTCCATTTTAGTTTGTGTGTCTTTAATTTCCAGCGGGTTTATATGGTTTTCCATAAATGTATTAGCCATGTGGGCTTTTTGCTTTTGAAAATTTAATATTCCACTTTTTACCCATTTTCTATTGAACTACTTATAGTCTTTTGGGGGGGTAGATATTAAAGGTGTATTTTGAAAATTGTTTATTTTGTCATCTGCTCTTTTATTTTTGACACGATATTTTGAAATTTTACATACTGCTTGTTTAAACTTTGAATACAGAAAATTACAAAGAAGAAAGTAACAATCAAAAGTCCATGAATAAAAGTTAATTGTCTTGGGCGCCTGGGTGGCTCAGATGGTTAAGCGTCTGCCTTCGGCTCAGGTCATGATCCCAGGGTCCTGGGATCAAGTCCCGCATAGGGCTCCCTGCTCAGCCGGGAGCCTGCTTCTCCCTCTCCCTCTGCCTCTCTCCCTGCTCATGCTCTCTCTCTCTGTATCTCTCTCTCTCTGTATCTCTGTGTCTCAAATGAATAAATAAAATCTTAAAAAAAAAGTTAATTGTCTTTTTATCATTTTGGTGAATATTTTTCTGGTTTTCTCTGATAAGTTGTTAAACTTTTGTCCAAAAGAGACTTTAAATGTGTATTATTCGAATTGACCTCTCTTTAAATTTCTGGCATTTGCTTTACTATTCAGAACATTTTTTATTCCAGGGGCGCCTGGGTGGCTCAATCGTTAAGCGTCTGCCTTCCGCTCAGGTCATGACCCCAGGGTCCTGGGATCGAGCCCCGCATCGGGCTCCCTGCTCCGCGGGAAGCCTGCTTCTCCCTCTCCCACTTCCCCTGCTTGTGTTCCCTCTCTCGCTGTGTCTCTCTCTGTCAAATAAATAAAATCTTAAAAAAAAAAGAACATTTTTTATTCCAAGATTTTGTAGCCAAGTTTTTTTTTTTAAAGATTTATTTATTTATTTGAGAGAGAGAGAGAGCAGGGGGCAGGGGCAGAGGGAGAAAGATAGAGAGTCCCAAGCAGACCCGGAGCTAAGCAGGTAGCCCGACGCTGTGTCCATCTCGTGACTCTGAGATCATGACCTGAGCCGAAGGCAGATGCTTAACCAACTGAGCCACCCTCAAATTCTTCTAAAAGTATGTGGTTTTTCATTGTAATTACTATTAATTGGGAGAAGAATTGTTATTTTTAGTCCTATTCAACCTTCCCATCCAGAAGCACACTAGTTATCTACAATTATACAAATATTCTAAGTCTTTTAAAAATATTATGGTTTTCTTCACCTTTCTTATTATGATTAATTATAGGTATTTTATACTTAGTAATTTAGTACCATAAATGTAAAAAAATCATTTTTTCCATTTTTATTTATTTATATTACAAATTTTTCCAGTATTTGGGAGTTATCTGTTTTCTCCTTTATTTTTCTCTTGAATCAGCTCCTAGAATTCTTTAAAACTATGTCACTTTAATGGAAATATCTTTCTGCTTTGCTTTTCTTGGGCCTCTTTCTTGGTAAAAATCCAATGAGACCAACAAACAAGCACAAAAATGAGAGGACATCAAATCAGCATATATGTCCTGCATTCTTTAGAACAAGCTGATTCTTGACCCACCAGGTTCGATAAAAAACATGACCCCTGCCCCAAGGGTTTGAGTAAATTTTGTGAAGAAAAAGACCAGGCTCCCAGGGCAGGATCTGCGAAGGCAGCTTCCATAGTTTCATCTCTCACCTTTGGACGCCAAGGGATCTGGATGCCAAAGGGATTTGGAAGAGGCAGGGGCATTAAACAAAAGTTTAAAAATCCTTTCCAATACTTGATCATTTAAAAATGTCTTAAAAAAAAAAAAGCCTACATTTACCACTCTTTACCCTCTTTTCTCAACAGTTGCATTCCCAGTGGAAACCAGCCAGTCTGGATCTCACGGGCAGCCCAACAGGACTCTTCCCCTGAGATGCATGGTCATCTGTGGGAGGAGCTCCTGTCCTCTCCCTGATTCTGCTCAGATTCTTCAGTGACCAGGGCAGTCCTCAGACCTCGTGGTGTTTGATTTTATATGTCAACCTGGCTAGGCTGTGGTGTTCAGATGTTTGATCAAACACCAATCTAGATGTTTCTGTGAAGGTAGTTTTTAGATATTATTAATTAATAAATCAGTAGATTTTGGGTAAAGCACATTACCCTCCATGTGTGTGGGGGGTGGAGGTGGGGTGGGGAGCTCATCCAGTCCGTTGAAGGCCTTAAAGGAAAGAGACAGGCCCCCCAAGAGGAAGAAGGAACTCGGCCTCCAGATTGCCTTCAGCCTGAGAAACTCGTCTCTTCCTTCAAATCCTCCCTGGATCTCCACGCTGCTGCCCGTTCACAGATTTCAAATGTGCCAGCCTCCACAATCTCGTGAGCCAATTCCTTAAAATAAATGTCTCTTTGTATATGTACATATCCTACTGGTTCTGTTTCCCTGGAAAATCAGAATCAGATTAATACAGGCCCACAGGAATCAGCAGTCCCAGAGAGCTGACTGCACTCCCCGGGCTGGAGGCTGCTGGGATCGGAGGGATGAGAGCCTGGTGTTTGGATCTGTGAGTGTTCGTGAAATACCTTCAAGGTGTGTTTGTCACCCTAAGGCACCCAATTTTGGCCTCTTCACCACTAAACTTATGGTGCAGGCTGGGAAGAGGTAGTCTGTGTGACCTAGGGAGCTGCAGGGGAGTCTGAGGTCAGTGTGAGGATGGATGAGGCTGTAACCAAACCAAAGGCATTGGCCACATGGAATAGTCTGGGTCTGAGACTGGGGGCAGTGGGCTCAACTCATTGTGTTTTGTCTTCTTCATCACAGATCTAGAGCACACAGCTCTCCTAATGGGCATCCAGAGGGTTTTCTCACTCCTTTTCCACATCCTGGATGGAGTTGAGCAGAGGCTGAATCCTGGTTCCAGCAAGGAGTTGAACAACAAGACCAGCGAGGATGGGGAAAGTTCCATACACAATCCAGGGCAGGTAGGGAGAATACACTGTTAGGATCATCAAGAGGGGAGTCAGGGCTGCTCCAATATTAGCAGCAATTCCCAGGATTCCTGTGGCTGTTGTTCTTGGGGTACAAACGATAATACAAAATATATAGTGAATATCCACACATATAATTTGTGGTTTATTATTTTGCTCTGGTTATGGGAGATGGCACATCAGCGTGTTTAGACACATGGGAGGCTGATGACATCTTCTTGCTTTGAGAATCTCTCTTATTTGCTAACAATTTTTTTCTTTTAATTGTGCATTAAGACACAATTTGATCATTAAGAAAATACCGTTAACCATAACATCTACCCTTTGTGTGATCCAGAAGATCACATGAGATGTTACATTAAATGATTTAATCCAGTGCCTGGCAAAAACTCAGCTTTCAATAAAATTTAGGCATAATTTTTGTTATTATCATTACTATTATAATTGATGCTTTTGACAACCAACTCGTCTTGGTTCTCTTCTCCCCAGTAAGTGTCAATTCACTGGGAAATGTCTGTTTTGATCATGAAAGAGCATCATGAGATTTATACCTGATTACGGTGGGCATGAGTTCACTTCCATGAGTGGAAACAGTGGTGACAGTGGCAGGAGAAACTCCTCCTATCCAAAGCTTCCGAAACCCCTCGCAGAGTCTGCATTTCTGGAGAGAAGAAGACCAGTGAGACCCAAAACATCTGAGCTGAAAATCAGAATCCATCAAATTACAAGCAAAAAGGGCCTTTTTTGGAGATGCTTTTGTGCTTTTAAAATACACTCTAGAGAAAGTGCACAGAGGTAGAGCATGTGTGGTGGCTAATCTGCTGAGAAGTGTGACTGACCTACATAATCTGCCTTGCGGTGAATAAAAGGCTCTGAGTTATTTCATCCACTCTTCCTGTGTATCTGAGATTTGCCAGAAAAGGAGGGAGGGGAAGCTGAGTCCAGTAGGAGCTGCTTTCATTTATTTTGTCCAGTGTCTCCTCTGTCCTTCATGTAGAATGTAGGACTGCCGTGTGAGCAGTGACTGAGGGTGAAAGACTCCTTCGTGTCTTCCAGAGTTTAAAACCTAGGAGCTTACACAATGTTGACATGGGACTAGTATTGCAGAAGAGAATAATAAAATAGCAACTCCTGGGAGCTTGGGTGGCTCAGTCGTTTGAACGTCTGACTCTCTTGATTTCAGCTCAGGTCACGATCTCAGGGTCTTGAGATTGAGTCCCACGATGGGCTCTGTGCTGGGCGTGGAGCTTGGCTAAGATTCTCTCTCTCACTCTCCTTCTGTCTCCCCCCCTCTCCGGCCCCGCCGCTCTCTCTCACTCTCTAAAAAACTTAAAAAGAGTGTTACAACATTGGAGTGGGCTCTGTTATAAGAGAGCAAACTTGCACCATTGCTGACATTCCATATGAGATGTGGAGCCACCGATCTGGGATCCTATAAAATACACAACTGTGCTGGGAGTTAGGCGGAGCCTGGGGACCACCTTGGTTGCCCCATTCATTACATATAATCATTCCGTTTAGTAAAAGAGATCTAAGAGAGCCTCTTAACGACTTAATGCCTAGTTCCTACTGTTTACTCCTCTCCTTGAAGACAAGGAATTTTTATTTTCTTACTGTCAGGATGACATTCCTAAACCAGAGCTGCAGTTATGGCAACCTGATAGAACGCATGTGAGTGGTTATGTACATGCCAGAGAGTAAATGTTGGCTGAAGCTATAGTAATAAAAAAAGAGCCCAGACAGAGGAAGTGTTCTCACGTGGGATACAATGACAAGGTCCAGATCCTCCATGCTTACTATATAAAGTGTTACCAGCCAAAATACAAGTGATCAGTTGATGTCCTAGAGAACCTGCCAGCAAGAGGTGGCACCAGTTTCCGGATACTTCCAGGATTTGATGAAGGCAATCATATATCTGAGCTGACATTTGCTCACCTCTGGTTCTCTTCCCAGCAATGTAATGGCAGAAACTGTGCTCACCCCCAGACCGGTTTCAGGAAATCCTTGGAACACCATCCTCCCTTTCCTTCTGGCTTCAGATCAGTGATCCATACAATCTCCTTTCTCACCTCGGGGCACATATGTGATGGCTAGAATGGAGATTCCCAGCAGGAACATAAAAATCATCCGGCTCACTCGGCCCAGGCAATTCATTGCCAAAAATCCAGTACAGTTGCCTGGAAGGTTGGCAAAGCCAAAGAGAATCTGGAACAGGAAAATAATGTCCCCCCACATGCTAGAGGTGGAGAGTCAGGCCGTAAGCGAGTATGAGAGTTGTGAGTCTGTGGTGAACAAAAGAGGAAAGACAGATGTCATAAGGTTTAGATTCTCTGTCCTAAAAATGATTATTTGAGCTAGGAAGCCAGGGTTGGTGTTAAAATACAAAGGCATGGTCTGATTTGTAGAATATTCGTGTTGACTATATCTTATTTTCTGTATTTTGGAAACTCTGGCATTTTGGGCCTTGATCCTGGAGAGACTGCCTCCCCCAGGGGTAGCTAATTCATAGAGAGAGCAAATGACTCCCCTGTAAGTCCACCTTTGATACACAAACCACCAACCCAGAGCCCATGCTCCAATCATCTCCTTTATCAAGCTCACACATCATGCCAATATTCCCTCTCCCCTAAACCACCCCAGGGCCAGGTTCTGGACAACTAGGGGCCACCGCTATGGCCCAGAGCCCACCAGAATTATTCAAACCATCCAATCCTAACCTTACTTGGGGACCTACCCTCTCCTGTTCCCACCAAAACTGCAATAAAGGTGCTAGGCCATGCTTTCTCCTCTCTGCCTCCTGAATGACCCTGGTGCTCTCCACATGGCCCTGTCTGGCATGTCATGCCTTCTTTTTCTAGGGACCTGTGAGCATAAGCTTCCTTCATGATAATCATTTCCAAGGGTGCATGTCTTGCCATACCTGATTAAAACATAATCTCTGGGTACATTTTAAACACAGTTTCTTCGCAAAGTAATGATTTAAAAGTTATCATAAAATAACGGTATGATCATGGAGGCTATAATTGTTAAGTTTATTGGGGGGGGTGGGGAGTTTTGTTGTGGAGGATACATAGTGGGACCTTCTAGAGTTTTAGAGTTTTTTCCTAAACTTTATCTGGGTGATGGTTATATATTCACATATAGAAATATTAATTGAGCCGCACTTTACTGTTTATAATTTTACCTCAGTTGAAATGAAAACAAATAAGTAAAGGAACTTAAAGCAAGTTCTGTCCATGATTGAAGATCTCAGTATCATCTCCAGTGATGAGCCTCGTAGGGCCATATGATAAAACCCCTCACTGTACAATTTGTTTTGTGTTGGTCTTTTCATAACCTGTTTGCTACCTCCCAACAACAATTATCTTTGTGGCTTCCTCAGATTTTATTTCAAATCTGTCTCTAGAGCGTGTTGTATCCTCTGAAATAAGAAACAGAAAAATATCTCCAATATTTTAACATTCCCCATGTACTGTGCGAAGCCTACCTCACAAAGGACAGGGCACAGATCCCTTTAGGCAGGTTGGGTATGTGGACCGAGTCACACACAGAAGGTTTTATCTGTCTTGCCTCCGGCTCCTCTTGCATCTCACAACCTTCAACAACAATAGCAAGAAATCGCTCAGTTTTCACAAAATGTAGGCATCGTGAGGTCCATAATGGAGGACAAGATAGATGGCTTATTTTTCTGTATACTGGAAAATACAGCCATTAAAGATGCATTGATAATGTAAAAGTGCTATGAAAGGTGAATTGGAGGGTTAGAGGGGACTGAGGGAAATTATGTAGTGACAATGACATTTTAATGCGAGACTCGATTGGGCCGCAGGGCCTCAGAAGGGGTGTGTTGGCTAGAGATTTAGATTAGGATGGGGACTAAATGAAGAGTAACTAGGATTATAGTCCAATGCTTCATTATATCAGATGGGCATGACAGTTCTGGCAACCGAGCTTGGTCCTCAGTCGGCTGCTCTTAGTTAAAAAAAATAAATAAATAGTTTATTTCAGGAAGGAGGATAATTTCCTGAGAGTCTATATTTTGGTTCTTGGGTTTACCTGTTTCAGAGAAATCTTGGCATGCTGTGCTCCACAAATGAGATGGCTAGAATTAAATCTGAGAATGAGATCAGGGGAGAGCTTGGTGTAGTATGATTTACACCCAGATTTTATAACCTGGCCTTATACAACGGCTCTGCAACATGCTAGGTATATACCTTGAGGAAAGTAACAGGACATCTCTAAGCCTCAACTTCCTCATCACTAAAAATATGAATAAGAAGGGATGCAAGAATGGTTTCATATCCCCAAATCAATCAGCGTGATACATCACTTTAACAAAGTGAAGGATAAAAACCATATGATCATCTCAGTAGATGCAGAAAAGGCATTTGACAAAATTCAACATTCATTCATGATAAAAACTCTCAGCAAACAAATCCACAGCTAACATCTGTTGCATTTCTGTATACTAATAATGAAGTAGCAGAAAGAGATATTTAAAAAACAATCCATTTACAATTGCACAAAAAGAATAAAATACCTTGGAACAAATTTAACAAAGGAAGTGAAAAACCTATACTCTGAAATCTATAGGACACTGATGAAAGAAATTGAGGAAGACACAAATGGAAAGATGTACCATGCTCATGGATTGGAAGAATTAATATTGTTAAAATGTCCATACTACCCAAAGCAATCTACAGATTCAATGCAATCCCTGTAAAAATACCAACCATTTTTCACAGAACTAGAACAAATAATCCTAAAATCTGTATGGAACCACAAAAGGCCTCGAATAGCCAAAGCAATCTTGAGAAAGAAGAACAAAACTGGAGGTAACACAATCTCAGATTTTAAGATATATTACAAAGATGTAGTAATCAAAACAGTATAGCACAAAAATAGACACATAGATCAAAAGAACAGAATAGAGAGCTAGAAATAAACCCATGCTTGTCTGGTGAATTAATCTATGACAGATGAAGCAAGAATATACAGTGGGGAAAAGAGTCTTTTCAATAAATGGTGTTGGGAAAATATATAAAGAACTCATACAACTTAACAAAAAAGCCCCCAAATAATCCAATTAAAAATGGACAGAAGACATGAACAGACATTTCTCCAAAGAAGACATCCAGATGGCCAACAGACACATGACAAGATGCTCAACACCACTCATCACCAGGGAAATGCAAATCAAAATCACAGTGAGATATCAGCTCACACCATTCAGAATGGCTAGTATCAAAAAGATAAGAAATAACAAGTGTTGGCGAGGCTGTAGAGAAAACAGAACCCCATGCAATCTCGATGGGAATGTAAATTGGTGTAACCACTGTGGGGGACAGTGTGTAGTTTCCTCAAAAAACTAAAAATAGAAATACTATATGATCCAGTAATTCCACTGCTGGGTATTTATCCAAAGAAAGCAAAAACACTAATTTGAAAAAATATATGCACTCCTATGCTCATTGAAGCATTATTTACTACAAGCAAGATATGGAAGCAGCCCAAGTGTCCATTGATACATGAATGGATAAAGAAGATGTGGTATATATGAATAATGGAATATTACATATTTCCAGAGATAGAACAAAACCTGCCACAGGTAGACACTCATTACATATACCATAAATGAAAGTGTGTGGATGAATGAACAAACAGGAAACCTCCTTGTGCTCTCTTCTACGCGGTCACTAATTCTTCCTTCTACTGGCTTTACTGTTCTGAAAAATGGCCGCCATAACATTAGTTGGAAAGGCATGGATTAGTTTTTATTACTTTTCCTTACACAGAGTGAGACCAATATATACTCTTTTTTTTTTTTTTAAGATTTTATTTATTTATTTGACAGAGAGATAGAGAGCACAAGTAGGCAGAGTGGCAGGCAAAGGGAGAGGGAGAAGCAGGCTTTCTGCTGAGCAGGGAGTCCGATGTGGGGCCGATCCCAGGACCCCAGGATCACGACCTGAGCCAAAAGCAGCCGCTTAAGCAACTGAGCCACCCAGGCGCCCGACCAATATATACTCTTTAGAACTGTTAATACTCAGTGCTTCCTGCCTCCATTGAGCAAAATATGTGTTCAATGCTTTTAGCAACAGCGTATTCCCTTCTAATGTTAACCCAAACAATGTTGATACCCTTTGAGAACCAGGAAAGTGAGCTCGGAAGACCTGTGATCTTACCTTCCATTCCCCTTATGGATACTAACTAATATAGATGTCAGGTTATGTCTTCCCCATATCCCTATCCAGCTCCCTTCCTCCTCACGCCATGGCATTCTTTCTTCCATTCCTGTGTGCAGCTTTCCTAAGTTTCTTTAAGCCCCCCTCAGGTTGGTTGGTGATAATCAGCCACCGAGCAGACTCTGTCACCCACCTGATCAAAGAAGACAGAGGTGCAGCCAATTCTCATGTGCCCATTTTTCACGTAGTCTTTGTCTTGAGATGTGGAGGTGCTCAGAACATACCACCCCAAATATACTGCTCTGGCCTACTGATTATTTTGAGCTGAAGGCACGTGAGAAACAGCAGATGCAGGAAGAGCTCCAACCTCCGTCTTTCTACCTGAAAGTAGGTCATGAAATTTCCCATGACAAAGATGTCCTTTCTGTGCCAGGAAGAGAAGAGATTCTTATCAGTAGAGACTGGGAGTTGATGCCAAAAAGGACCTGTACAAACTTAATGAAATAACTCGTAATAAAATAACTTTTCCCCTTAGTTTTCCCATATATTTTCTACTCACTGTCTCACAAATTACTGCCCCCAGGTCCAGCCCCTTTGTTTGTTTGGTTTTTTTTACTTTTTAAAAAAGATTTTATTTATTTGAGAGAGAGAGCGCCCGTATGCGTGTGTAGGAGGTAGTGGTGGGAGGGGCAAGGAGGAGAGAGAATGTCAAGGAGAGTGTCCGCTGAGCAAAGAGCTTGACACAGGGCTCGATCCCACGACCCCACGATCCCACGATCATGACCTGAGCTAAAATCGAGTTGGATGCTCAACCAACTGAGCCACCCAGGCACCCCACAAACTTACCATTTTGCATATGCACTTCTGGGGTGAATAGAAGAGTATGTGGCAGGTCAACAGTATTGCTAAAAACAACAAGACAAGTTAGGAAAAATACAAAAGGCAAGAGAACAATGGAAGCAACCAGAAACAGGGAGGCTGGGACTCTGGAGGGTAGAGATGGCAGGTAAGCTAAGGATTTGCAGCCACTTTGCCCCTGTGGGCATTTGCTGATTCTTGGGTTTGTGCAAGAAGTTGCTAAATCCAGGCTTCGCAACCAGGCGCCAAGAAACCAAGAGCCTGACCACCTCTGTGCACGAAGCTCACTTCCTTTCAAGTCGAAGGGGAAAAGAGTGAGCCTAGGATTTTGCCCAGTGACCAGCACACAGTGGGTCTTCAACTAGAGTTTGAATCCATGCCTCCCGGATGTGTTTGCAAAAGAGAGCCCCCCTCCCTACCCCCCATTTCTTTTAGTTCCTCTCAGTTCTAAACTTTGTAGCTTTTTCTGGAACAAGTACCGCATAATTTGGTTTTCTTCTCCCTCCCTCATTTTCTTCCTTCCTTCCTTCCTTTTTTTTCTTTTTTTCTTTTTTGGTTAAGTTAAAATGAATTAAAGATTCATGTTGTATAGAGGAGTATTTTGAGAATTTCACAACATCCCCAGGAGATAATTGGTGTCTCCCCAGGGAATCACCAGGCGCAGGCTGGGAATGATGGTGTAAATCACTTGAGTGCCAACAACAGCTTTAATTAAGTTTTTCCAGAATCAGATGCTTATTTCACTGAAAAGTGCTGGGCTTTGTTGACAAGTGACACATAACATTTCATTCTCCAGGGATTTTTTTTAACTTTTTTATTTTTTATTTTACTTTTTTGAATTTTATTATGTTATGTTAGTCACCATACAATACATCATTGGTTTTTGATGTGGTGATCCACGATCCATTGTTTTCGTATAACACCCAGTGCTCCATGCAGTACGTGCCCTCCTTAATACCCATCACCCGGCTAACCAATCCCTCCTCCCCC
Organism: Phoca vitulina; assembly: GCF_004348235.1. Taxonomy (NCBI): domain Eukaryota; kingdom Metazoa; phylum Chordata; class Mammalia; order Carnivora; family Phocidae; genus Phoca; species Phoca vitulina. The sequence continues at coordinate 29,901,938 of NW_022589719.1, read as the reverse complement.
CTCCCCTCTAAAATCCTGTTTGTTTCTCAGGTCCATAGTCTCTCATGGTTCATCTCTCCCTCCAATCCCCCCCCCATTTTTCCCTTCCTTCTCCTAATGTCCTCCATGCTATTCCTTATGTTCCACAAATAAGTGAAACCATATGATAATTGACTTTCTCTGCTTGACTTATTTCGCTTAGCATAATCTCCTCCAGTCCCATCCATGTTCATGTAAAAGTTGGGTATTCATCCTTTCTGATGGCTGAGTAATATTCCATTGTATATATGGACCACATCCTCTTTATCCATTCATCTGTTGAAGGTCATCTCGGCTCTTTCCACAGTTTGGCTATTGCGGACATTGATGCTATGAACATTAGGGTGCATATGGCCCTTCTTTTCACTACATCTGTGTCTTTGGGGTAAATACCCAGGAATGCAATTGCTGGGTCATAGGGTAGCTCTATTTTTAAATTTTTGAGGAACCTCCACACTGTTTTCCAAAGTGGCTGTACCAACTTGCATTCCCACCAACAGTGTAAGAGGGCTCCCCTTTCTCCACAACCTCTCCAACATTTGTTGTTTCTTTCCCTGTCCATTTTTGCCATTCTAACTGGTGTAAGGTGGTATCTCAGTGTGGTTTTGATTTGGATTTCCCTGATGGCTAATGACGATGAACATTTTTTCATGTGTCTGTTAGCCATTTGTATGTCTTCTTCAGAGAAGTGTCTTTTCATATCTTCTGCCCACTTTTTGACTTGATTATTTGTTTTTTGGGTGTTGAGTTTGAGAAGTTCTTTATAGATCTTGGATACCAGCCCTTTATCTGTAGTGTCATTTGCAAATATCTTCTCCCATTCTGTGGGTTGTCTCTTTGTTTTGTTGACTGTTTCCTTTGCTGTGCGGAAGCTTTTTATCTTGATCACGTCCCAAAAGTTCATTTTTGCTTTTGTTTCACTAGCTTTTGGAGATGTATCTTGAAAGAAGTTGCTGTGGGCAATGTCAAAGAGGTTACTGCCTATGTTCTCTTCTAGGATTTTGATGGATTCCTGTCTCACATTGAGGTCTTTCATCCACTTTGAGTTTATCTTTGTGAATGATGTTAGAGAATGGTCGAGTTTCATTCTTCTGCATGTGGCTGTCCAATTTTCCCAGCACCATTTATTGAAGAGACTGTCTTTTTTCCATTGCATGTTTTTTCCTGCTTTGTCAAAGATTATTTGACCATCGAGTTGAGGGTCCATATCTGGGTTCTCTATTCTGTTCCATTGGTCTATATGTCTGCTTTTGCACCAGTACCATGCTGTCTTGGTGATCACAGCTTTGTAATATAGCTTGAAATCGGGCAACGTGATGCCCCCAGCTTTGTTTTTCTTTTTCAACATTTCCTTGGCGATTCAGGGTCTTTTCTGATTCCATACAAATTTTAGGATTCTTTGTTCCAGCACTTTGAAAAATGTCATTGGAATTTTGATCAGGATCAGCCCCTTTGTTTTGTCTCATCGCCACAATTTACTGTGTGTTTGTATGTGTGAGTGTGTAGTCAAAAGGTATATAAGCCTTTAGACCTATTGGCTTTTTTGAATCTTCATTTTCCTTTGTTTTTTCTTTCCTTTTTTCCTTTTCTCTTCTTCCTTTTTTTCTTTCTTGTTTTTCCCATTTTCCTTCTGAAGACTCCCGTGTACCTGTAAAAATATTACATAAATTTGTATGTATTTCTCCTGCTAATCTCTCTTATGTCAGTTTAATTCTCAGGCCATCCATGGAACCTAAAAGTGTAGAAGGAAGTTTTCTTCCCCAGCAGATAGATGCCTTTCCTCTCCCATCTAATAACCACCACTGTTCAGTTATACCGGAAAATATTTAATCTACTTCTTGTACCATAAGTAGGAAAATATGAGGATGATCCCTCCGTGCAGTGCATCTTCACTGCTTGGAATACAGACTTGGAGTTATATTGGCTCCCCTTTTCTTCAGAGGAGGTGCCAATTTTAGCAAAAATAAGTACAGTGTGCCTAGTTAAATTGTATTCAAATGAACAGTGAATAATTTTAGTTAAACTATGTTCTATGCAATACTTTGGGCATACTTATACTAAAATATTATTTGTTATATATCAGAAATTTGAATTTTTAATGGGACATCTTGTATTTTATCCAGGTAGCACATAAAAATACAGAACCTCAAACAAGTAGAAATGTCACACAAGCAAAGAAAATTTTTCAGAGTAACTATGTGCCATGAAACATTTGAGATATAATTATTATAAAAAAATTCATTGTTTGTCTGAAATTCAAATTTAATTTAGTGTCCAAAGATACTACCTGGCAACTCTGTCTGTTCAGCTTTTCAAATCACACAGATTAGTAAAGCACATGCTCAAGGCTTGACCAAGAACCAAACAGAATCCACATACCCTGATCCCATGCACTTTTCATTCCAAAATCCTCTAAGACTAAGAGAGAGCTTATTCCACATTTGCAACGACGTGGATGGAACTGGAGGGTATTATGCTGAGCGAAATAAGTCAAACAGAGAAAGACATGTATCATATGACCTTACTGATATGAGGAATTCTTAATCTCAGGAAACAAACTGAGGTTTGCTGGAGTGGTGTGGGGGTGGGAGGGATGGGGTGACTGGTTTTACCAGAACACTGGGGAGGGTATGTGTTCTGGTAAGCGCTGTGAATTGTGCAAGACTGTTGAATCTCAGATCTGTACCTCTGAAACAAATAATGCAATATATGTTAAGAAAGAAAAAAAGAAGAAGAAGAATGTAGCAGGAGGGGAAGAATGAAGGGGGGGAAATTGGAGGGGGAGAAGAACCATGAGAGACAATGGACTCTGAAAAACAAACTGAGAGTTCTAGAGGGGAGGGGGTTGGGAGGATGGGTTAGCCTGGTGATGGGTATTGAGGAGGGCACGTTCTGCATGGAGCACTGGGTGTTATGCACAAACAATGAATCATGGAACACTATATCTAAAACTAATGATGTAATGTATGGGGATTAACATAACAATAAAAAAATTTTAAAAAAAAAGAGAGAGCTTATTCCTTAAAGACAGAAAGATGACAAATAATGACACAGAAACAACCAGCTGGAAAGTACACCAGCCTCGAATGACAAAAGCCAGACCTCGTAAGATTAAATGTCTGAAAATACTGATACAGATTACCAGAGTCATTCCCAGGGCTTGGAATCGGGGCACTGTCCATTCTACAACTGAAATAAAACACAAACAGGATTTGAAGTTCAAACAAAGGCGGGATGTCAAAGTCAGAGTCAAGGCTTGGAAAGTGTACAAGGCCAAAAGTGTTGACTTACCGAGCATAACACTGTTTGCAAAGACGGTCATGATAGAAAGTCTAGCCAAGAACTGCAGTGAGCAGGAAATGAGGAAGGCAAGCTGGTGGAAACACTTGTTTTGTGTCCTAACATGTGATCTATGCTGGAGAGCATTCCATCTGTGCTTGAGAAGAATGTGTTTTCTGCTGCTGTTGTTGAGATGTTCTCCATATGTCTATAGAACACTTAGGTCCATTTAGTATAAAGTATACTCTAAGTTTATTATTTCCTTATTCATTTTCTATCTGGATGATCAATCCATTGTTGAAAATGGGGTATATAAGGGGTACCTGCGTGGCTCAGTCATTAAGCGTCTGCCTTTGGCTCAGGTCATGATCCCAGGGTCCTGGGATCGATCCTCACATCGGGCTCCCTGCTCAGCGGGGAAACCTGCTTCTCCCTCTCCCACTCCCCCTGCTTGCGTTCCCTCTCTTGCTGTGTCTCTCTCTGTCAAACAAATAAATAAAATCTTAAAAAAAAAAGAAAATGAGTGTATTTAAATCCCCTACTATTATTATATTGTTGTCTACTTCTCCCTTTATATCTGTTAGTATTTGCTTAAGATATTTAAGTACTATGATGATTGGTGCATATTTTTTTCCTAGTTTTATTGAGATATAATTGACATACAGCACTGTATAAGTTTAAGGTATATAGCTAAAGACTTGAATTACAAATATTGTGAAATGATTACCACAAAAATTTATTTAACAGCAATCATTTCATACAGATACAAAAAGAAAAAAAAAATTTTTCTTGTGATGAGAACTTTTAGGATCTATTTTCTTAGCAACTTTCAAATATATCATATAGCAATGTTAACCATAGTCATCCTGTTGTACATATTTATTCCTCAGTACTTATTTATCCTATAACTGGAAATTGTTTCGTTTGACCACCTCCATCCAATCCCTCTCACTGCTCCTCATCTGGTAACCACAAATTTGATTTCTTTTTCTATGAGTGTCTTTTTTTGTTTTGTTTTGTTTTGTTTAGCACCCACATTATGTGATATCATACAGTATTTGTCTTTCCCTGTCTGACTTATTTCACTCAACATAATGCTCTCAACGTCCATTTATGTTGTTACAAATGGCAGGGTTTCCTTCTTTTTTCTGGCTGAATGGTATTCCATTCAACTTGTTTAACCATTCATCCATCAATAGACACTTAGGTTGTTTCCATGTTTTGACTATTGTAAATAATGCTGCAATAAACATGGGGGTACAGATACCTCTTCAACATAGTGGTTTTGTTTCCTTCAGATATATACCCAGAAGTAGAATTTTTGGATCATGTGGTAGTTTTATTTTTAATTTTTTGAGGAATCTCTTTTGCCTCTCCATATAAACTTTAGAATTATTTGATATTTACAAAATAATTTGGATAGATTTTGATTTTGATGCATTGGATCTATAGATCAAGTTGGGAAGACTGACATCTTGAGAGTCCTTTTAAAATTGTGTAGGAATAGGGAAGGGCTTTTGTTACAGATATTATGCAGTCTCCAGTAAACAGTTTTTAGTCTGTGACAGTGAGCATGGCTCATTATTTCCTTCTCTTTACCCAATTATTTATTGTTTCTATGATCCTAAAGGAGTTTGGCAGATAATAATCTGGATGACATTGTATATGACTCAAGGTCAGTGTCTCAGATTAGGGTTCATAATAAAATTTTTAATCATCATCAAAAGGCTTGAATGCATTGCCAATGATTTCCTTTCTCCAAACTCTGATATGTAGCCTCTTTCCAGTCAAGAATATGTAGAGTGACCATAAAGTTTTCATCCTCAGTGGGATACTTTTGACATCAAAAGAGGGTGTTATTAATTATTAGGCAAATAATTAGGCAAATAGGATTACTGGTCACTCGGGAATAAAGGAATTTGGACTATTGCACTAGATATGCAGAGAAAGGATTCAAGGAACCGATGCTGAGTAGGTTTGTCTAGGCTCAGACTAGTGTTTAATTGGCACAAAACTGTGATCACTAAGGTAGTTGTCTGAGTCCCAGAAGCCCATGTCCACAGCCTGAGTCACCCTCACCAGTGTGTTTTAAAACTTGTTTCTACAAGGGCACCAGCATGGGTCTTGTCCCAGCAATGGAGTGAAGGTGGGGTCTGGCTTGTTTGAGAGATTTAAACCATGAAATTTTTAATTGCTTTGTTTATATCTAAACATTTAGATATTCAATAATTTAAAGAAATGAGAAAAGTATGAGACTGCACATCTTTCAATGTTGGATGAAAGGGATGTATTCTGCTGCTGTTGAGTGGCATGTTCTAGTCTACCAAGTCCATTTGTTGTAGAGTGTGGTTCAATTCCAATATTTTCTTGTTGATTTTCTGTCTGGCTGATCTATCCATTGCTGATAGTGGGTTATTGAAATCTTCTGTAGTTATTGTATTGTTGTCTGTTTCTCCCTTAAGATCTGTTATTAATTGCTTAATATATTTCAATGCTTAGGTGTTGAAGCATATATATTTATGATTATTATATCTTCTTGATGTATTGATCCCTTTGATATCATATAATAATTTTTTTTAGTCTTTTTTTACCTTTTTGGCTTGAAGTCTATTTTGTCTGATGTAAGTGTGGCTACACATGTCTTCTCATTTCCACTTGCTCGGAATATCATCTTCCACACTTTCATTCTCCTGCAGGCAGTATATATTAGGGTATTATTTTTTTAATCCATTCAGCCACTCTGTGCCTTTTGATTTGTGAGTTCAATCCATTTCATCTAGGGTAATTATCAATAGTTAAGAATTTACTATTGCCATTTCATCTTTTCCTTTCTGGTTATTTTGTTTCTCCCTTGTTTCTTTTTCTTGTTTTTGTCTACTTTAGTAAGTTGGTGGTTTTCCATGGTGATTTGCTCAGTCTCCCCTTCTATTTATGTTTTGTGTCTCTGCTCTAGATTTTTGCTTTGTGGTTACCACGAGGTCTACATAAAACATCTCATAAAATAATCCTTTTTCTGCTGATAGCAATTTATCTTCATTCACTTATCAAGTTTCCTTCCTTTTTTATATTTTTGATATCATGATCATGTCTTTTTTTTTTGAGGGGGTGAGGGGCAGAGGGAGAAAGGGAATCTTAAGCAGGTTCCATGCCCATCACGGAGCCCAACGCTGGGTTCAGTCTCATGACCCTAAGATCACCAACAGAGCCGAAACCAAGAGTCTGATGCTTAACCAACTGAGCCACCCAGGAGCCCCTCTTTTCCTCTTTGTATCCAAGGTTCCCAGCATACTGCTTGGTAACTGTTATATGCTGAATAAATGATTGCTGAATTAATTAAAGATTTTTAGCGCTCTTTATAATGACACCATCCAGTGTTTTAAGCAGTTCTATAGCATGTGTTATTTTATAATCCTGCCATCAATTAACAAATTTCTATTTACAGATCTTTGGTCTTTTGGAAATAAAAGTTGGTATTTTATTTTAGTTTGAATGTCTTTAAATTCCAGTGGTTTTGTACAGTTTTGCATTATTATAAGACTTTTTTCTTTTGAAAATTATATGTTCCTGCCTTTTGACTATTTAATATTGAATTATGTATTCTTTTTTTTTTTAAGATTTTATTTATTTATTTGACAGAGAGAGACAGTGAGAGAGGGAACACAAGCAGGCAGAGTGGGAGAGGGAGAAGCAGGCTCCCCGCTGAACAGAGTGCCCGATGCGGGGCTTGATCCCAGGACCCTGGGATCACGACCTGAGCCGAAGGCAGACGCTTAACGACTGAGCCACCCAGGCGCCCCTGAATTATGTATTCTTTTCATGAGTATTTATTAGATACACATATTAATATAGAGCCATTTTGAAAATTTTTAATTTGTCTTCTGCAATTTTTTTAGGGGAGGCAGAAGGAGAGGGAGAATCTTAAGTAGGCTCCACACCTAGCTTGGAGCCCAATGCAGGGCTCTATCTCACGACCCTGAGATCATGACCTGAGCTGAAATCAAGAGTCAGACACTTAACGGACTGAGTCACCCAGGTGCCCCTACGATTTATTTTTGACGAATCCTTATATTTTAAAATGTTGCATTATCCTTTTTAAATTTAGAACACAGAGACTTATAAAAAAAGAAAATAAAAATCTCATAAAGGTACACCACTAAAGGTTAACAGCTTTTATCATTTTTATGAATATTATTCTAGATTTCTCCTATTTCTCCTCTCTCTAGAGCTGGTCCAAGAGAGGTTTTAAATAAGTAGTCCAATCTACCTCTACTTACATAACTGGCATTTGCTTTACTATGCGGAACACTTTTGTAATCCCAAGATTTTGTAGCCAGGTTTTGTATTGAATAACATGGTTTAATTGTTCTATATATCTTTTTAATCACATGGAGTATTTTTTTGGTTTAGAGAATTAAGTTAAATTATTAGGCATTTATTTATAAAGTCAGTTAATGGTACTTATTATGTAATCATTTATTTCTACCAGTGATTTATGATGCCCTAATTATTAAACTTTAAGTGTCAAACATGCTACCATATCATTCTGGACTTCTTTGGATTTGTAAATGCATCTGCTATTCATGTTTTAAACCTATTGCCTCTCATTCCAGTATATGCTGCCCCAAAAACCTGCCCCACCCTCCCTCTATGAGCCTCATTTTTTTGAATAATTTTGTCTATCACTAATTTGTAGATACATTTGGAACTCTTTTTTGAGTTGTCCCAAAAGAATGGAGTTTTCCATTGTAATTACTCCATCAATTACTCTGCCAATTAATTGGGGCAGAATCAAAGTTTTTAAATACTGTTCTACCTTTCTATCCAGAAACATGCTAGAGATCTACAATTTTACAAATATTTTACTATGATTCCTTTTAAAATGTTATGACTTTTAATGTATAGAATTGTCAAATCACTACGTGGTGTAACTGAAACTAATATAACATTGTATATCAACGAGACTTCAGGAATAAAAAAATATTTTTTTCATTTATTTATTTAATTGACAGAGAGAGAGACACAGTGAGAGAGGGAACACAAGCAGGGGGAGTGGGAGAGGGAGAAGCAGGCTCCCTGCCGAGCAGGGAGCCCGATGCAGAGCTCAATTCCAGGACCCTGGGATCATGACCTGAGCTGAAGGCAGTCGCTTAACCAACTGAGCCACCCAGGTGCCCCAATAAAAAAATATTTTTAAGTATTATGACTTTTCTCAAACTTCTCATTATGATTAATTGTAGATATTTCATAGTTACTTAGTACTGCAATTGTAAATAGGATCCATGATTCCATTATATCTTTATTTTATTTATTTTACAGATCTTTCCAATATCTGGGGATGATCTTGATTTTCCTTCCTCTATCTTGCTCTTTGATTAGCAGGTAGTTCTTGGAACTCCTTAAAACTGTGTCACTTTCATGAAGGTATCTTCCTTCTTTGCTTTTCTTGGGGCTTCTCTCCTGGTAAAAATACAATGAGACCAAAAAACAAGCACAAAAATGAGAAGACGTCAAATCAACATGTATGTCCTGCATTCTTTAGAGCAAACGGATTCTTGACCCCTGCCCCAAGAATCTGAGTAAATTCTGGGAAGGCAGCTTCCATAGTTTCAACTCCCACTCTCACCTTTGGAGGCCAAGGGATCTGGATGCCCAAGGGATTTGGAAGAGACAAAGGCAGTATACAAAAGTTCAAAAATCCTTTCCAATTCTTGATCATTTAAAAATGTCTTTTTTTTTTCTTTTTGAGTAGACTCCATGCTCAGCATGGAGCCCAATGCGGGGCTTAAACTCATGACCCTGAGATCAAGACCTGAGCTGAGATGGTGAGTCGGATATTTAACTGACTAAACCACCCAGGCAGCCCCCCTTTTTCTTTCTTTCTTTCTTCCTTTTCTTCCTTCCTTCCTTCCTTCCTTCCTTTTTTTTTGGTAGGCTCCATGCCCAAAAAATACCTGTATTTTAAATTGGGTATTCTTCAGTATACGAAAAGGATAAGCAAACCCAAAAAGAAATAGGTATCACATGTGCTATATCTCAAAATATGTTTTTGAGAGCATCTGAAATTTTGTTTGTACATGTGTCTTGGTCATTTATGAAGCTACTATGATCTATAAATCAAGAAAATTCATGGTCTTACCATTTTTAAAAACTCAAAAATTAAGACATCTGTAAGAAAATTTCAAAGTTAGACATTACCACGTATATGAAAGAACAAAGAAAACAAACTCTTTCTAACACTCTTAATATACTAGAGAAATTGTTTTACTCAACTCTGTTTTCCATTTAACCTTACAGGTGAAAGACTTTGGTTGAACTTCATAACATAACAACTGTTAAAGTGAAAATGTCAAGTAAAAGGGAAGCCTTCCATCTGAAAAAAGCCTGAACAATTATGCCTTCAACTTTTAAAGGTTTTAAACCTGCCCAGAAATCCACCTCCGTATGTGAAGTTTCCCTCTGCCTCCTCTTCTGATTAAGCTTGTTATTTGTTTGAATGCACCAGCATTCAAGATAATAAAATTTCTTGTTCTGTGTAAAACAAACAAACAAACCTATATTTACTCCTCCTTTCCCTCTTTTCTCAACAGTTGCATTCCCAGCGGAAACCAGCCAGTCTGCATCTCACAGGCAGCCCAATGGGACTCTTCCCCTGAGATGCATGGTCATCTGTGGGAGGGGCTCCTGTTCTCTCCCTGATCCCGTTCAGATTCTTCAGTGACCAGGGCAGTCCTCAGACACTCTGGGGAGCTACTGCACTCCCCCAGCTGGGGGCTGCCAGGGTCTGAGGGATGAGAGTCTGGTGTCTGGATCTGTGTGTGTCTGTGAAATACCTTCAGGGTGTGTTTGTCACCCTTAGGCACCTAATTTTGGTCCCTGCACCACTAACTTACTAATGCAGGCTGGGCAGAGCCAGTCTGTGTGACCTGGGGAGCCGTGGGGGAGTCTGAGGTCAGTGTGAGGAGAGTTGAGGCTGTAGCTAAACCAAAGGCACTGACCGCATGGCATGTGTCTAGGTCTAAATCTTTCTCTGGGAGGCGCAGTTGGCTGGCTCGGTTGGTAGGGCAGGTGCCTTGGTCTTGGGGTCATGAGTTCAAGCCCCACATTGGGCATATAACTCACTTAAAAAAATTCAAAGAAGTGCCTGGGTGGCTCAGTCATTAAGCGTCTGCCTTCAGCTCGGGTCATGATCTTGGAGTCCTGGGATCGAGCTCCACGTCCGGCTCCCGGCTCGGCAGGGTGTCTGCTTCTCTCTCTCCCTCTGCCTCTCTTCCTGCTTGTGCTCTCTCTCTCTCTCTCTCAAATGAATAAATAAAACATTTTTTAAAAATTCATAAATCTTTCCCAGGGGACAGTGCTCCTGAATGGTGTCTTGCCTTCCTCATCACGGATCTAGAGCACACAGCTCCCTTAAGGGGCAGCCAGAGGGTTTACTCACTCTTTTTCCACATCCTGGATGGAGTCAGGCAGAGGCTGATTCCTGGTTTCAGGAAGGAGGAGAACAACAAGACCAGAGAGGATGGGGAAGACTCCATACATGATCCAGGGCAGGTGGGGAGAATACACGGTTAGGATCATCAAGAGGGGAGCCAGGGCCGCTCCAACATTACCAGCAATTCCCAGGATTCCTATGGTTGTTGCCCTTGGGATACAAACAGTACAAAAATAATTTGGTATAAATCCACGCAGGTAATTTGTGATTTATTATTTTGCTTCGATTATAGAAGATATCACAACAGTGTTTAGTTAGATACATGAAGGTTGACAATATACTCTTACATTTCAAATATGCTCTTTTATTTGCTGGCAATTTTTTTCAAGTGTGCAAGTGCACTAAGACATACTTTCATTATTTAAAAAATACTCTTATCCATAGCATCTACCATTGAGTGGTTCTATAGATTATATGAAGTGATATGTTAAAAAAAGAACACAGTGCTTTGCCAAAGTCAGATTTTAATAAATTTTGGCTGTAATTTTTGTTACTATTAATACTATTATAATTGATGCTTTTGATAACTCATCAGTGTTCTTCCCACTATGAATGTTAATTAGCTAGGAAAGGCCTATTTTGACCCTGCTAGAGCTCCCATGCAATTTGTACCTGATTATGGTGGGGATTAGTTCATTTCCATGGGCAGAAGAACACATGATTGCAGCAGAAGAAGCTCCTACTCCCAAAGTTGACAAAGTAACACGCAGGGTCTGCATTTCTGGAGAGGAAGACAGTGAGATTCACCATCCACCAAATTACAAGTGAAGAAGACACAGTTGGAGATGTTTGCATGTGTTAAATACATTGTAGAGAAAGTGCAGAGAGGCAGAGAATGTATAGTGACTAGCGGCTGAGCTTACTGTTACAGCTTAAACAGAATAAAAAACCCGAGTCATTTTATTACCTCTCCCTTACACATCAGAAATTTGCCAAAGACTGAGAGGGGAATGTGAGTTTGCTTTCATTTATTTTTTCCAGTGTCTCCTCTGCCTTTCATGTATAAAGTGAGACTCCGTATGAACAATTACCGAGGGATGTAAAACTCATCGATGTCCTTGAGAAGTTTAAAACCTGGATGCATACATGAAATTGACTTGGGGCTAGTACTGTGGCAGAGAGTAATAAAACCATTGTCTATGGATAAGTAGCTTGATCTACAGTAATATTTGAAGATTGAAGAATAAAGACCTGTATTACAGGAACAATTGTTGGACTTTGGAAACCTCTGAAAGGAAATCTCAGTCTGTTTTCTACTCAATAAAAAAAAAAAAAAATCTCACGAGAGCGTTACAACATTGGAATACGCTCCGCGGTAAAGAAACAAACATCATTGCTGACATCCAAGATGAGGGCAGAGCTACCAGTCTGGGATCCTGTAAGATACACAGCTATGCTGGGAGTTAGGCAAAGCCCAGGACTACCTCAGTTCTCCTATTCATTACATAGGATCATTTAATTTAGTAAAACTGATTCTAAGAGAGGCTTTAACTGCTTCACTCCTTGTTCCTATTGCATACTTCTCCGCTTGAAGACAAGGTATTTTTATTTTCTTGAAATCAAAAAGTCTTCCCTAAACCACAATTGCAATTATGGTGACCTAATACAAGACACACAAGTGGATATATGTAGACATCAGGGAGTAAATTGTCACTGAAGCTGTAGTAATAAGAAAGAAACCAGAGAGAGGAAATGAGGGTATTGTGTTCTCATATGAGATACAATTAATATATATTGGACAAAATACTGTCATTTACAGTTACAAGTGTGATTGGTCAAAGCCAAAAGGGCAAGTGATCAATTGCTCTCCTAGAGAAACTTTTAGAAAGATATGACACCAGATACTTCTCAGATGTGATGAGGATAGCCATGTCTGAACCAAATTTTACTGGGCTTTGACTCTTTCCCAGCTGTTTAATCGTAGAATCTGTCTTAAATCTTCAGATCAGTTTTGGGGAATCATTAGAACCATACTCTCCCTTCCCGTGTGTGAGCCCAGTCCCTGAGTCCCTGATATATTTCCTTTCTTCAACCTGTGCTCTTTTCTCACCTTCAGGCAGAAATGTGGTGGTCAGAATGGAGACTCCAAGTACAGACATGAAAATCATCTGGCTTACTCGACGGCCCATATGATTCAGTGCCAAAAGTGCAACGTAATTGGCGAGGAGGTTGACCATGCTAAAGAGAACCTGGGACAGGAAAACATTGTTCCCGATGTGCTGGAGGTGGAGAATCAGGCCAAAAAAGGGCATGTAGATTGCAAATCTGTGGTGAACAAAAGAAGAAAGAAAGATGTCATTACGTTTAGACCCTAGGTTCTACAAACAACAATCATAAATATTATCAGACAGGCAGCCAGTGGTTGGTGTTCCAGTACAAAAGGCATGGTCTGTTTTGTAGAATATTCTACATGGTGATGATTTAAAAACTGTCATAAAATATTGCATAATAATGGAGGTCATAATGGTTACTTTTTTGGTGCGTGGGGGTATTGTTCTTAAGAATACATAATGAGGGGGGCGCCTGGATGGCTCAGTCAGTTAAGCATCTGCCTTCGGCTCAGGTCATGATCCTGGAGTCCCAGGATTGAGCCCAGCATCAGGCTCCATACTCAGCAGGGAGTCTGCTTCTCCTTCTGCTCCTCACCCTGTTTGTGCTCTCTCTCTCTCTCTCTCAAATAAATAAATAAAATATTTTTAAAAAAAGAATACATAATGAGGTCCTCTAGGGTTTTAGAGTTTTTTCTATATCCTGATTTGGGTGACGGTTGCATATTTACATATGTAAATATTCATTTAGCTGTATACATTGGTACACTTAAAATTTTTTTTTTAATTTATTTACGTGATCTCTACACCCAGGGTGGGGCTCAAACTCACAACCCTAAGATCGAGAATCACATGCTCTTCTGACTGAGCCAGCCAGGCACCCCAAATGTTTGTAATTTTATCTCAATCGAAGTGGAAACAAACAAGTGAAGAAACTTAAAGCTAAAATCTCTACTGTGATTGAAGTTCACAGCCCCCATTTCCAGATGCTGAGCCTGGTAAGGTGACATAATAAACAAAACTCATTGCACAATTAGTTCTGGGTCAGTCTTTCTGTAACTAAAAAACGCAATTATCTTTCTGGCTTCCTCATGTTTTATCTCCAAATCTGTCCCTACAACATGTTGTATCCTTTGATAGGATTAGATTCATGTCTCCACTACTTTAATATTCTTTATGCATAGTGTGAAGCCTACCTCACAAAGGACAATAAACAGATCCTTCTGCGCAGGGTGGGTGTGTGGAACAAGTCAGTTATGGAAGGTTTTTTCTGTGCTGTCTCCAGCTCCTCCTGCATGGTGGATCTCAAAACCTTCAACAACAACCGCAACAAGAAACTGTTCAGTTGTCACACAATGTGAGCATTGGGAGGTCCTCCACAGGGGACAAGCTGGATCACTTGTTGTTATATTTAGTAGGAAATTGAGACAGCAAAAATGCACTGACATGTGAAAGGTGAATTAGGGAGTTAAAGGAGCCTTAGGAAAATTATGTAGCAACAAAGACTTATAAACACAAGATCTGAGTGGGCTGCAGGGCATCCAAAAGGGTGTGTATGTTAGATATTCAGATCAGGAAGAGAATCAAATGTGAATTACTTGGATTAAGGTCCAAAGCTCCATTTATGCTAGATGGACATGAAAGACCTAGAAGCTAAGCTTGGTTCCCAGCCAGCCATCCTTTGCAAAGAAACTGTTTATCTCAGGAAAAATGATATTTCCTGAGAGCCTTTATTTTGGTTCTTCATTCAGTCTCTTTGAGGGGAATCTTGGCATATTGTGCCTCCATGAAGGAGGTGCCTAGAATTAAATCTGAGGATGAAACCAGGGCAGGAACTTGATGTAGAATAATTTATACCCAAATTGGTTATAATCTGGGGTTACTTGATGGTCCTGCAACATGCTAGGTGTATACCTTGCAGAAGGTGATTAAGTATTTCTAAACCCCAATTTCCCTGTCATAGAAGAAGAAGAAGGAGAAGGAGAAGGAGAAGAAGGAAGAGGAGGAGGAGGAGATGGAGAGGGAGAAGAAATAGGTAGCGATAAATAATAGCACCTTTTTCATAAAGACTTTCTAGCCATACATGAGGTTGCAAATACATAGATGGAATTATATCCAGCACACCTTGGATACTTACTTATTAATTATTCCAATAATATTGACTTAATTCTCATCCCACCTCTGCAAGTGAAACAATATCATGAAGTCCATTGGAAAAATTCCATGAGGAAGGGACTTTAGAGAAATGTAAGGTCACCTAAGTGAGGACCTACCAGATCAAGAATATCCTTTTCAGTTGCAGAGCTAGCTCAAGCAGCAAAATCCTGGACTTAAGCTTTTGGAAGAGAAAAGTCAAGATAACATCTCCTTCCTGCAACTAACACCAGAAACCCATGACCACAGGCCATTGTATAGGCAGTATTCTAAGAATGGGCTCCAAGAATACCTTAAACTTGGACCAGATGAGGGCTGCCATGCCTGTGAGACTGGCCTCAAATCACATCCAATATCAGAGTAAAAGTTTGGGAAATGATGAGGTTATTTCACACTGGCCATTCATTTTTGGTGAGCAGAGATGTGAGTTGCATTTCCAGAAGAATTTAGGGAGGTGATGCCAGGTCATTTATGGGAACTCAAGGAGCTCCTCCTACCTGGTAAAATTCTTATTCACGGAAGAGGAGGCCTATATTCAAATGGGAGCCTGCTGGATCTTTGTTTTTTTAAATGCATCTTTTCCTCTGATTGTCCTTTGCTAATAGAAAAACAAAACAAAACAAAAACTATTTGTGCCAATCATAACACCATGTTGGGGTGAAAAACATGGAACAGCTGGTTGGTGTCCTGGAATTAGCATGTACAAATTCACAAAAGCCCTTTGTTAAATTTTTAGGTAGTTTGTTGCATTAGGTAGTTTAGGTAGCAGTTGCCATGATGTTGGTGGCTTTTATTGACAATGGTGGTGGTATTCATACTACAAAAATTGATAATCACCACAAATTTGAGATCTATGGCTTTTTTCACTTCTTGTAATGTTAGGTATTAAACATTTACCAGCACACCACTGGCATGGCCCCTCTGCCATCATTTGGACTGCTCTCAATTGCAAATTTAATCATATCCCTGCTTGATTTAAACATGGCTAGTTCTACCTTAACCTGTAAGGCCTATTTCAAATGTAACTACATTCAAGTAGCATTCAGTTCCTGCACATCTGCAATCCAGGCTATGTCTTCCTCTTGCCATTCACATTCCACCCTTGCTTTACTTCAAAGAGGCTTTATCAAGCCCACAACCTGGCCCGTCTGTTCATGAACCTGGAAGTGGACCCACCTGCAGACCCTGGCAAATGGTCCACACATCCATGGACCCAGACAGCAAGTCCACTGATGAACCCTGCTAAGTGGCCTACCCAGAATCTCCAGCCATGGTGACTGGTGAAGGGCATTTCCTGCCAAAAGCAGACTGTAAAGACTGGAAGAGGCGACTGCTTCTTCAAATGCACAAACACCCTGGGTGATGGGTATTAAGGAGGGCATGTGTTGTGAGGAGCACTGGGTGTTATATGCAACTGATGAATCATTGAACACTACATCAAAAACTAATGTTGGCTAATTGAAAAAAATGTACAAACACCATACAAGGCTCTAAGGAATTGTGGCAGGGCCGGGGGGGGGGGGGGGGAGAAAAAAATTGATAGAAGAGTTAGGTTTTTTTTAAAGGATGAACAAAATTGACAAAGTTTTAGCTATACTGGCCATGAAAAAAAGAGAAAGACTCAAATAAATAAAATCGGATATGAAAGAAAAGACATTACAACTGATGCCACAGAAATAAAAAAAGATCACAAAGGACTATAACAAACAATTATATGCCACCAAAGCGGACAACCTAGAAGAAATAGATAAATTCCTAGAAACATACACACTACCAAAACTGAATCAAGAAGAAATAGAAAACCTGAAGAAACCAATTACAAATAAGGAGATTGAAACAGTAATCAAAAGTATCCCAGAGGAGATATTTGCAAAAGACATATCTGATAAAGTGTTGGTATCCAATCTATAAAGAACTTATTAAACTCAACACCCAAAAAACAAATAATCCAGTTAAGAAATGGGCAGAAGATATGAGTAGACATTTTCCAAAGATGACATCCATATGGCTAACAGACACATGAAAATGTAAATTATTGAACACTACATCAGAAACTAATAATGTACTATATGTTGGCTAATTGAATTTAAATTAAAAAACATTACAGGCAGCTCCTCCCCCCAAAAAAGGAAAGGTGTTCAACATCACTCATCATCAAAGAAATACAAATCAAAACCACAATGAGATATCACCTCACACCAGTCAGAATGGCTAAAATTAATAACACAGAAAACAACAGGTGTTGGTGAGGATGTAGAGAAAGAGGAACTCTCTTACACTGTTGGTGGGAATGTAAACTGTTGCAGCCACTCTGGAGAACAGTATGGTTGTTCCTCAAAAAGCTAAAAATAGAACTACCCTATGATCCAGCAATTGCACTACTAGATATTTACCCAAAGGATACAAAAATACACATTCAAAGGAGTACATGCACCCTGATGTTCATAGCAGCATTACCAAAAATAGCCAAACTATGGAAAGAGCCCAAATGCCCATCAACTGATGAATGGATAAAGATGTGGTATATATATACAATTAAATACTACTCAGCCATCAAAAAGAATGAATTCTTGCCATTTGCAATGACGTGGATGGAGCTAGAGTGTATTATGTTAAGGAAAATAAGTCAGTCAGAGAAAGACAAATCCCATATGATTTCACTCATATGTGGAATTTAAGAAACAAAATGGATGAACATTTGGGAGGAGGAAAAGAGAGAGAGAGGGAAACAAATCATGAGAGACTTTTTTTTAATTTTTTATTTTTTAAAGATTTTATTTATTTATTTGACAGAGAGAGACACAGCGAGAGAGGGAACACAAGCAGGGGGAGTGGGAGAGGAAGCGGGCTTCCCCCCAAGCAGGGAGCCCAATGTGGGGCTCAATCCCAGGACTCTGGGACCATGACCTGAGCCGAAGGCAGACACTTAATGACTGAGCCACCCAGGCGCCCCAATCATGAGAGACTCTTAACTATAGAGAACAAACAGGGTTGATGGAAGGAGGTGGGTGGGAGATGGGATAGATGGGCGATAGGTATTAAGGAGGGCACGTGTTATGATGAGCACTGGGTGTTTTATGTAAATGGGGAACCACTGAACTCTTCTCCTGAAACCAATATTGAACTGTATGTCAACTAACTAGAATTTTTTAAAAAAGTAGCCCAGAAATAAAAGCCTAACACCAGATGGCTTCACAGGTGAATTCTACCAAACATTTAAATTATGAACACTGATCCTTCTCACTTTTCCAAAAAATAAATAGGAGACACTAACAAATTTGTTTTATGAGTGCAGTATGACTCTGATACCAAAGTCAGACAAAGACACCATAAGGAAAGAAAACTATAGGCCAATATCCCCGATGAACAAAGGTGAAAAAACCATCAAAAACATATTAGTAAACCAACTTCAAGAGCACACTGCACACCATGACTCAGCGGGATTTACTCCTGGGATGCAAGGATAATTCAACATAAGTAAATTTTTAAAAACGTGATACACCACATTAACAGAATGAAGGTTAGAAACCATATGATCATCTCAATAGATGTAAAAAAGAATCTGACACAATTCAACACACATCCATGATTTAAAAAACTCTCAAGAAATAAGGTATTGAAGGAACTTACCTTAAAGGTCATATATGAAAAGCCCACCACTAACATTATACTCAATGATGGAAAACTGAAAGCCTTTCCTCTAAGATCTGGAACTAGACAAGAATGCCACTTTAATTCAACATAGGATTCAGAAGTCCTAGCCAGAGCAATTAGATAAGAAAAAGAAACAAGGTATCCAAATCAGAAAGGAAGAAGTAAAATTATCTCTGTTGGCAGATGACATGATCTTTCATGTAAAAAACCCTAAAGACACCTCCAAAATTTTGTTAGAAACAATAAATGAATTCAGTAAAGTTTCAGGATATCAGATCAAAATATAAAAATCAGTTACATTTCTATATACCAGCAACAGACTATGTGAAAATGAAATTAAGAAAACAATCTTGTTCAGGGCACCTGGGTGGCTCAGTCAGTTAAGCATCCAACTCTTAATCTCAGCTTAGGTCTTGATCTCAGGGTCGTGAGTTCAGGCCCCACATTGGGCTCCACCCTGGGTATGGTACTTTAAAAAAATCCTGTTTACCCAACAGACACGTGAAAAAGTGCTCAACATCGCTTGGCATCAGGGAAATCCAAATCAAAACCTCAATGAGATACCACCTCACACCAGTCAGAATGGCTAAAATTAACAAGTCAGGAAATGACAGATGTTAGTGGGGATGAGGAGAAAGGGGAACCCTCCTACACTGTTGGTGGGAATGCAAGCTGGTGCCGCCACTCTGGAAAACAGTATGGAGGTTCCTCAAAAAGTTGAAAATAGAGCTACCCTATGACCCAGCAATTGTACTGCTGGGTATTTACCCCAAAGATACAAATGTAGGGATCCGAAAGGGTACGTGCACCCTGATGTTTATAGCAACAATGTCCACAATAGCCAAACTATGGAAAGAGCCAAGATGTCCAGCGACAGATGAATGGATAAAGAAGATGTGGTATATATATACAATGGAATATTATGCAGCCATCAAAAAACAGAAATCTTGCCATTTGCAACGACATGGCTGGAACTAGAGGGTGTTATGCTGAGCGAAATAAGTCAATCAGAGAAAGACATGTGTCATATGACCTCACTGATATGAGGAATTCTTAATCTCAGGAAACAAACTGAGGGTTGCTGGAGTGGTGGGGGGTGGGAGGGATGGGGTGACTGGGTGATAGACACAGGGGAGGGTCTGTGCTATGGTGAGCGCTGTGAATTGTGTAAGACTGTTGAATCACAGACCTGTACTTCTGAAACAAATAATACATTATATGTTAAAAAGAAGAAGAAGAAGATAGCAGGAAGGGAAAAATGAAGGGGGGGGAATCAGAGGGGGAGACGAACCATGAGAGACTATGGACTCTGAGAAACAAACTGAGGGTTCTAGAGGGGGCGGTTGGGGGGATGCGTTAGCCTGGTGATGGGTATGCTGCTCCTCCTCTCTCATGCTGCAGTGCTGCAGTGCTGCATGCAGCACTGGGTATTATACACAAACAATGAATCATGGAACACTACATCAAAACCTAATGATGTAATGTATGGTGATTAACATAATATAATAAAAAAAATCCTGTTTACAATAAATTGAACAGTAATAAAGTCCTTAGGAATAAACTTAGCCAAGGAATGAAAGACTTGTATACTAAAAATTATAAGCACTGAAGAAAGAAATTAAACACATGAAAAAATGGAAAGACATCCCATATTCATGGATTGAAAGAATTAATACTGTTAAAATACCCATAGTACCTAAAGTGATCTATAAATTTAATACAATCCCTATCAAAATCTTAAAGGCATTCATTACAGAAATAGAAAAAACAATCCTGAATTGATGGAAAGGATTTCAAATAGGCAGGATTCAGGAATCTCCAAAGCACTAGGGAGCAGGAAGTCCAGGAAGAGTCTTGTAGTAGGAATGGTCAGGTCTGGGTACTTGCCTCTTGGATAAATCAACTTTATCCAACTTTCACCTCTGTCCCTCAACTCACATGCTCAGAGCATCTATTGGCCTTGCTCTTAAGATATGCTTGCAAAAAAAAAAAAAAAAAGCTTGCCCCATGCCTAGGAAAAGACAGGGCACCTGATTGATGGTTCCACCGACTGTATCCAAGGGGAAAGAGGTAATTCCCTAAAAGAAAACTAGGTTGCAATTAGGAAGTACAAATAGATAATGGGCAGCTCAAAAACAACAATGGCTACTAGAGGTTGTCAGCACCAGATCACAAAAGGCTTAGGGGGTCATATTTAAGGACATTGACTTTTATCCTAAATGCAAGAGGGAACCTGTAGAGGCTGTTAAGCAGGAGCAAGGGTGGTGTACAGGATCAGGCTTATGTTTCTAAAGTATCCTCTGGCTGTTTTCTTTCTTTTTTTTCCCCTAAAGATTTAATTTATTTGAGAGAGAGAACATGCACAAGTGGGGGGAGGGGCAGAGGGAGAGAATCTCCAGCAGACTCCCCACTGAGCACAGAGCCTGATGGGGATTGAGCAGGGCTCAATCTCACCCTGCGATCATGACCTGAGCCAAAACCAAGAGTTGGATGCTTAACAGAATGAGCCACCCAGGTGGCCCACTCTGGCTGCTTTCTGAGCAAGGGATGAGAATGGAGCAACAGTGGAGGTGGTAGAGAAGCTAGGCCAGAAGGAAGAAAGATGTGGACTACAATGGTAGCAGTGGAGTTGAGAAATGGTTGGATGGATTCAAAATATATTGGAGAATATATATATTTTTTGTCTATGCATTAGTCTTATTCTTTATGCAGTCTTAATGGTTTTTTAATTTTAATTTCTATTTTCCTCACAAGTGAATATATGAATGTTGTAAACTGCATCAAATCCTTTGCAGAATGAAGTATCAAATAAATGTTTTTAAAAGAACAAAAAGAAGAAGAAAAAAACAATCCTGAGTTCCAGTCCAGGGTGGCAACATAGGAAGACCCTGAACCGACCTCCCCCATAGAACACACTGATCTACAACTCTTTATAGAACAATTCATCCTGAAGAAGAAGGAAGGCTGACTGCACAAGAAAGGATAGAAAGACCACACAGAGAATGGCAAGAGAGATGGAGACACGATAACAAAGGGAACCCCCACCTCAGAGGCTGCAAACTGCAGTGGGACTATGAGCAGACTTGTCTGCCCTGGGGCACAGAAAAAAAAAGCCAGTTTAAAAGAGCATGTGAAAGAGGAGGAGCAAGATGGCGGAGGAGTAGGAAACCTAAATTTCTTCTGGTCCTAGGAATTCAGCTAGATAGTTATCAAACCATTCTGAACACCTACAAACTCAACAGGAGATTGAAGAAAAGAATAGCAGCAACTCTCTGAACAGAAAAGCGACCACTTTCTGGAAGGTAGGATGTGCAGAGAAGTGAATCCGAGGCGATATTCGGGAAGATAGACCATGGGGGGAGGAAGCCTCCCATCATCCAGCTACCGGCAAATGATAGAGCAGCAGAACACAAAATCGGAACTTTTAGAAGTCGGCTCCGCTGAGGGATGTTGCTCCAGTGGCTAAGCAGGGGGTGGAACCCTCGCTGGGACAGTGTGGTCTCAGGACCCTCGGGGTCACAGGAAGACTGGGGTGCCTGAGTGTGGCAGAGCTCCCAGGTATCAGAGCAGGGAAGCCAGCTGCAGAGACGGAGCCGAGGAGTGGGCTCTCAGCTCGGGGTTGCCATAAACCGTGATCCGCGGCACAGTCGGGCCACTGCTCCTCCAGCAGGGACCCAACAAGCGGCAGATCCGGGGAGACTCCCCTTCCTCCACCGGGAGGAGCAGCGCAGGAGCGCACTGCAGGAATCTGCTGGGTTCGGAGACTCCACACAGGGTCGGGTGCCAGAGATAGAAACGCTTGGTCACAGGCCGGGTGAGCACAGAGTGTGGCCGGAGACCGGGCAGATGGGAGTGATTGACTACTTTTCTCTGGGGGCCACCGAGGACTGGGGACCCGAGTTCTCGGCTTCTCCAGGACCAGAGATTGGGAGGTTGCCATTCTGACTCTCGTCCTCCAAAGCTGTACAGAAAGCTTGCAGGGAACAAAAGCTACGGAGAGCAAACCTGAGCAGATTACCCAGCCTGGCCCCAGCAAGGGCGGGGCAATTCTGCCTCCGGGAAAGACATTTGCAAATCACTGCAACAGGCCCCTCCCCCAGAAATCAGCAAGGACATCCAGCCAAGACCAAGTTTACCGATCAATGAGAACAGCAAAACCGCAGCTCTAGGGGAATATAGCACATAGAATTCATGGCTTTTTTCCCCATGATTCTTTAGTCTTTCAAAGTTAATTTTTTAAATTTTCTTTATTTTTTCTTTTTCTATTTTTTTGTGAATTTTCCTTTTTCCCTTTTTCAACCAACATTCTATCATATTCTATCCCTTCGTAGAAGTTAACCTTATTTGTATATATATATATATACACACATAAGTTTTTCTCTCTGTAAAATTTTTTAAATTTTAAAATTTTAAATTTTAAAATTCTCTTTTTAAAATTTTGGGATACTGTTTCTTCTAACAGACCAAAATATACCCTAAATCTGTAGTGTATAACTTTGTTCTAGTCTCCTGCCTGTTCACATTCTCTCCCTTTTTTTTTTCTTCTTTCTTTTTTCAACCAACTTCTTATCAATTCCTTTTATAAAATCTTTTATAATTTTCATCTTTACAGTCATATTCCATCCCTTCATCATATTTACCCTTATTTTGTACATATATAAGTTTTTCTTTCTTTAAAAATTTGGGAGGCAGTTTCTTCTAACAGACCAAAATATGCCCAAAATCTAGTGTGTGGCTCTGATCTATTCACCAGCCTGATCATATTCTTTTTTTGCTTTCCCTTCCTTTTCCCCTCAGTTTCGGGTCTCTTCTGATTTGTTTAGTGTATATTTTTCTGGGGTCATTGTTACCCTGTTAGCATTTTGTTCTCTCATTCATCTATTCTCCTCTGGACAAAATGACAAGACAGAAAAACTCACCTCAAAAAAAAGAAGAGGCAGTACCGACTGCCAGAGACCTAATCAATATGGACATTAGTAAAATGTCGGAACTAGAGTTCAGAATGACAATTATAAAGATACCAGCTGGACTTGAAAAAAAGCATGGAAGATACTAGAGAATCCCTTTCTGGAGTAATAAAAGAACTAAAATCTAACCAAGTCAAAATCAAAAAGACTATTAATGAGGTGCAATAAAAAATGGAGGCTCTAACTGCTGGGATAAATGAGGCAGAAGAGGGAATCAGTGAGATAGAAGACCAAATGATGGAGAATAAAGAAGCTGAGAAAAAGAGAGATAAACAACTACTGGATCACGAGGACAGAATTCAAGAGATAAGTGATACCATAAGACAAAACAATATTAGAATAATTGGGATCCCAGAAGAAGAAGAAAGAGAGAGAGGGGCAGGACGTATATTGGAGCAAATTATAGCAGAGAACTTCCCTAATTTGGGGAAGGAAACAGGCATCAAAATCCAGGAGGCACAGAGAACCCCTCTCAAAATCAATAAAAATAGGTCAACACCCCGACATCTAATAGTAAAACTTACAAGTCTCAGAGACAAAGAGAAAATCCTGACAGCAGCTCGGGACAAGAGGTCTGTAACCTACAATGGTAGAAACAATAGATTGGCAGCAGACCTATCCACAGAGATCTGGCAGACCAGAGCACTAAATGAGAAATATATGCAGCCAAAAATACTATATCCAGCTAGGCTGTCATTGAAAATAAAAGGAGAGCTAAAAAGCTAACTAAAAGAATTTGCTAACATGAAACCAGACCTACAAGAAATATTGAAAGGGGTCCTCTAAGCAAAGAGAGAGCCCCAATCAAAAGACACAGGGTATCAGATTGGATAAAAAAACAAGACCCATTCATATGCTGCCTGCAAGAAACTCATTTTAGACCCAAAGACACCTCCAGATTGAAAGTGAGGGGGTGGAAAATCATTTACCATGCTAATGGACATCGAAAGAAAGCTGGGGTGGCAATCCTTATATCAGACAAATTAGATTTTAAACGAAAGACTATAATAAGAGATGAGGAAGGACACTATATCCTACTTAAAGGGTTTATCCAACAAGATCTAACAATTTTAAATATCTATGCCCCTAACATGAAAGCAGCCAATTATGTAAGCCAATTAATAACAAAATCAAAGAAACACATCAACAATAATACAATAATAGATGGGGACTGTAACACCCCCCTCACTGAAATGGACAGATCATCTAAGCAAAAGATCAACAAGGAAATAAAGGCTTTAAATGACACACTGGACCAGACGGACTTCAGATATATTCAAAACATTCCATCCCAAAGCAACAGAATACACATTCTTCTCTAGTGCCCATGGAACATTCTCCAGAATAGATCACATCCTAGGTCACAAATCAGGTCTCAACCAATACCAAAAGATTGGGATCATTCCCTGCATATTTTCAGCCCACAGTGCTTTGAAACTAGAACTTAATCACAACAGGAATGTCGGAAAGAACTCAAATACATGGAGGCTAAAGAGCATCCCACTAAAGAATGAATGGGTCAGCCAGGAAATTAAAGAAGAATTTTAAAAATTCATGGAAACAAATGAAAATGAAAACAACTGTTCAAAATCCTTGGGATGCAGCAAAGGCAGTCCTAAGAGGAAAGTATAGCAATACAAGCCTTTCTCAAGAAACAAGAAAGTTCTCAAATACACAACTTAACCCTACACCTAAAGGAGCTGGAGGAAGAACAGCAAATAAAGCCTAAACCCAGCAGGAGAAGAGAAATAATAAAGATCAGAGCAGAAATCAATGAAATAGACACCAAAAGAATAGTAGAATAGATCAACAAAACTAGGAGCTGGTTCTTTGAAAGAATTAATAAGATTAATAAACCCCTGGCCAGACTTATCAAAAAGAAAAGAGAAACGACCCAAATAAATAAAATCATGAATGAAAGAGGAGAGATCACAACCAACACCAAAGAAATACAATTATAAGAACATATTAAGAGCAAATATGTGCCAGCAAATTAGACAATCTGGAATGAATGGATGCATTCCTAGAGACCTATAAACTACCAAAACTGAACCAGGAAGAAATAGAAAACCTGAACAGACCCAGAACCAGTAAGGAAATTGAAGCAGTCATCAAAAATCTCCCAACAAACAAGAGCCCAGGGCCAGATGGCTTCCCAGGGGAATTCTACCAAACATTTAAAGAAGAATTAATTCCTATTCTTCTGAAACTGTTCCAAAAAATGGAAGCGGAAGGAAAACTTCCAAGCTCATTTTATAAGGCCAGCATTACCTTGATCCCAAAACCAGACATAAGACCCCACCAAAAAGGAGAATTACAGACCAATATCTCTGATGAACATGGGTGCAAAAATTCTCACCAAAATACTAGCCAATAAGATCCAACAGTGCATTAAAAGGATTATTCACCACGGCCAAGTGGGATTTATTCCTGGGCTGCAAGGTTGGTTCAACATCTGCAAATCAATCAATGTGATACAATACATTAATAAAAAAAAAGAACAAGAACCATATGATCCTCTCAATAGTTGCAGAAAAAGCATTTGACAAAGTACAACACCCATTCTTGATTAAAACTCTTCACAGTGTAGGGATAGAGGGTACATACCTCAATATCATAAAAGCCATCTATGAAAAACCCACAGTGAGTATCATTCTCAATGGGAAAAACTGAGAGCTTTTCCCCTAAGGTCAGGAACATGGCAGGGATGTCCACTATCACCACTGCTGTTCAACATAGTACTAGAAGTCCTAGCCACAGCAATCAGACAACAAAAAGAAATAAAAAGGATCTGAATTGGCAAAGAAGAAGTCAAACTCTCACTCTTTGCAGATGATACGATACTTTATGTGGAAAACCCCAAAGACTCCACCCCAAAACTGCTAGAACTCATACGGGAATTCAGTAAAGTGGCAGGATATAAAATCAATGCACAGAAATCAGTTGCATTTCTATACACCAACAATAAGACAGAAGAAAGAGAAATTAAGGAGTTGATCCCATTTACAATTACACCCAAAACCAAAAAATACCTAGGAATAAATCTAACCAAAGAGGCAAAGAATCTGTACTCAGAAAACTAGAGAATACTCATGAAAGAAATTGAAGAAGACACAAAGAAATGGAAAAACTTTCCATGCTCATGGATTGGAAGAACAAATATTGTGAAAATGTCTATGCTACCTAGAGCAATCTACACATTTAATGCAATCCCTATCAAAATACCATCAACTTTTTTCACAGAACTGGAACAAATAATCCTAAAATTTGTATGGAACCAAAAAAGACCCTGAATAGCCAGAGGAATGTTGAAAAAGAAAACCAATGCCGGTGGCATCACAATTCTGGACTTCAAACTCTATTACAAAGCTGTAATCATCAAGACAGTATGGTACTGGCACAAAAACAGACACATAGATCAGTGGAACAGAATAGAGAGCCCAGAAATGGACCTTCAACTCTATGGTCAACTAATCTTCGACAAAGCAGGAAAGAATGTCCAATGGAAAAAAGACAGTCGCTCCAACAAATGGTTTAGGGAAAATTGGGCAGCAACATGCAGAAGAATGAAACTGGACCATTTCCTTACACCACACACAAATATAGACTCAAAATGGATGAAAGACCTCAATGTGAGACAGGAATCCATCAAAATCCTAGAGGAGAACACAGGCAGCAACCTCTTCGACCTCAGCCACAGCAACTTCTTCCTAGACACATCGCCAAAGGCAAGGGAAGCAAGGGCAAAAATGAACTATTGGGACTTCATCAAGTTAAAAAGCTTTTGCACAGCAAAGGAAACAGTTGACAAAACCAAAAGGCAACCAACAGAATGGGAGAAGATATTTACAAATGACATATCAGATAAAGGGCTAGTATCCAAAATCTATAAAGAACTTATCAAACTCAACACCCAAAGAACAAATAATCCAATCAAGAAATGGGCAGAAGACATGAACAGACATTTCTGCAAAGAAGACGTCCAAATGGCCAACAGACACATGAAAACGTGCTCAACATCACTCAACATCAGGGAAATACAAAACAAAACCACAATGAGATATGACTTCGCACCAGTCAGGATGGCTAAAATTAACAAGTCAGGAAATGACAGATGTTGGGGAAGATGCGGAGAAAGGGGAATCCTCCTACACTGTTGGTGGAAATGCAAGCTAATACAGCCACTCTGGAAAACAGTATGGAGGTTCCTCAAAAAGTTGAAAATAGAGCTACCCTATGACCCAGCAATTGCACTACTGGGTATTTACCCCAAAGATACAAATATAGTGATTTGAAGGGGTACATGCACCCCAATGTTTATAGTAGCAATGTCCATAATAGCCAAACTATGGAAAGAGCCAAGATGTTCATCAACAGATGTGGTATATATACAATGGAATATTATGTGGTATATATACAATGGAATATTACGCAGCCATCAAAAAAAAACCCTAACTAAATCTTGCCATTTGCAATGACGTGGATAGAACTAGAGGGTATTATGCTAAGCAAAATAAGTCAATCAGGGAAAGATAAGTATCATATGATCTCATTGATATGAGGAATTTGAGAAACAAGACATAGGATCATAGGGGAAGGGAGGAAAAAATGAAACAAAATGAAACCAGAGAGGGAGACAAACCATAAGAGTCTCTTAATCTCAGGAAACAAACTGAGGGTTGCTGGAGTGGTGGGGGGTGGGAGGGATGGGGTGGCTGGGTGATGGATATTGGGGAGGGTATGTGCTATGGTGAGTGCTGTGAATTGTGTAAGACTGATGAATCACAGACCTGTACCTCTGAAACAAATAATACATTATATGTTAAAAAGAAGAAGAAGAAGAAAGAAGAAGAAGAAGAAGAAGAAGAAGAAGAAGAAGAAGAAGAAGAAGAAGAAGAAGAAGAAGAAGAAGAAGAAGAAGAAGGCAGTAGGAAGGGAAAAATGAAGGGGGGGTATCGGAGGGGGAGACAAACCATGAGAGACTGTGGACTCTGAGAAACAAACTGAGGGTTTTAGAGGGGATAGGAGTGGGGGAATGGGTTAGCCCAGTGATAGGTATTAAGGAAGGCACGTATTGCATGGAGAACTGGGTGTTATATGCAAATAATGAATCATGGAACACTACATCAAAACTAATGATGTAATGTATGGTGACTAACATAACATAATAAAATAAAATTAATTAAAAAAACATAAAAAAAGAGCATGTGAAATATAAAGGGTTAAGCCCTACAACTCTGCCAAATGGCAGGGGAGCTACTGGAACTCTCACCAGGTCAGAGGAGTTGGCAAGCAGCAGGGTTTACATTTCCTTACTACCTTGATAGTGCAGATGGGAGCAGGGTCCAGGCACCACAGCCAGTCTATTGCCTCAGTGAGCCCACACTAGCCCCAGTTATCCCACCAAGGTGGCCCAATGTGGTGCACACCGTGACATCCCTGGCCAATGCTCACTATAGCTCCAGCTCTCTCGCCTATATGACACAGGTGCAAAGCACCTTGGAACACTTCAGGCCAGCACCACTTTGTTTCCAGATGACTTGCCAGGGAATCCCTAGTGTAGAGCACCCCAGGACCTCCCAACCTGAACCCACCTTTGTCCCAGATGACTTGCCAGGGCATCTCCTGTGTGGAGTGCCCTGGGACACCTCCTCACCTGGACTGCACCCACCTCAGGTCCAACCACCCTGCCATAGGGTCCCCTGCACAGAGTGCCCTGGGACGCCCTAGCTTGCACCCACTTCAGCTTCAGCTGTCCTGCCAAGGTCCTCTCTGTGCAGAGAGAACTGAGAACACTCCAGCTTGTGCCCACTTAAGACTCAGCTGTCCTACTAGGGTGCCTTCTGCACAGAGAGCCCCAGGAACCCTAGGTTTGCACTCACTTCAGCTTCAGCTGTCCTGCCAGGGAGCCCTCTGCATGGAGAGCCCTGGGACCACCCTGGCCCATGCCCACTTCAGCTCTAGGCATCCCACCATGATAGCCCCAGCCCAGAGTGCCCTAGGACCCCTAGCCCACACCAGCCACAGGTCTAGCCAGCCAGCACAAGTCACCAGGCACACACAGTCTACACAGGGGATAACCATACACAGGACAATTCCTTCAAGTTTAGGAGAAGTAGCTGTTCCACCTAGTTCATAAAAACAAACACAAAAAGGCAATAAAAATGAGAAGACAGAGGAACATGCTCCAAATGAAAGAACAAGACAAAACCTCAGAAAAGGAGCTAAATGAAGTGGAAATAAACCATCTACCTGGTAAGTTCAAAGTAATGGTCATAAAGATGCCCATGAGACTGGAGAGAAGAGTGGATGAACTCAGTGAGAACTTCGACAAAGAGATAGAAAATATAAAAAAAGAACCAATCAGAGTTAAAGAATACAAGAACTGAAATTAAAAAGACACTAGAGGGAGGGGCGCCTGGGTGGCTCAGTCGTTAAGCGTCTGCCTTCGGCTCAGGTCATGATCCCAGGGTCCTGGGATCGAGCCCCGCATCGGGCTCCCTGCTCAGTGGAAAGCCTGCTTCTCCCTCTCCCACTCCCCCTGCTTGTGTTCTCTCTCTCTCGCTGTGTCTCTCTCTGTCAGATAAATAAATAAAATCTTTAAAAAAAAAAAAAAAGACACTAGAGGGAATAAACAATAGATTAGAGGATGCAGAAGAACACGTCAGTGATCTGGAAGACAGGGTAATGGAAAACACTCACGCTGAACAACAAAAATAAAAAAGAATTTTTAAAAATGAGGATAGGTTATGGCTCTCTTGAATAACATCAAGCGATTGAACATTCACATTATGGGGACCCCAGAAGAAGAAGAAGAGAGAGGAAGGGGCAGAAAACTTATTTGAAGAAATAATAGCTGAGAAATTCCCTATCCTGGGAAAGAAACACATATCCAAGTTTAGGAATCCAGAGAGCCCCAAATAAGATGAACCCAAGGAGTTCCACACCATGACACATAATAATTAAAATGCCAAAGATTAGAGATAAAGAGAGAATTTTAAAAGCAGCAAGAGGAGATTATGCTAAGTGAAATAAGCAGAGAAAGTCAATTATTGTGGTTTTCACTTATTTGTGGAATGTAAGGAATAACATGGAGGACATTAAGAGAAGGAAGGGAAAAATGAAGGGGGGCAGAAATCGGAGGGGAAAATGAACCATGAGAGGCTATGGACTCCGAGAAATAAACTAAGGGTTTTAGAGGGGAGGGGGGTGAAGGGATGGGTTAGCCCAGTGATGGGTATTAAGGAGGGCACGTATTGCATGGAGCACTGGGTGTTATATGCCAACAGTGAATCATGGAACACGACATCAAAAACTAATGATGTAATGTATGGTGACTAGCATAACTAATAAAATAAAATAAATTAAAAATAAATAAAAGCAGCAAGAGAGAAGCTACTAGTTACATACCAGGGAAACCCCATAAGACTAGAGCTGATTTTTCAGCAGAAACTTTGCAGGCCAGAGGGGAGGGACATGATAGAGTCAAAGTTTTGAAAGGAAAAACAACCCCTACAACCAAGAATACTCTACCCAGCAAGATTACCATTCAGAAGCGAAGAAAAGATAGTTTCCCAGACAAACAAAAGTTTTAAAAGTTCATCCGCACTAGGGGCACCTGGGTGGCACAGTCAGTTAAGAGTCTGACTCTTGGTTTCAGCTCAGGTCACGATCTCAGGGTTGTAAGATTGAGCCCTGTGTGAAGCTCTGTGCTTAGCGCAGAGTCTGCTTAAGATTCTCTCTCCCTCTCCTTCTGCCCCCTCCCCACACATGTGCATGCACTCTCTCTCTAAAATCAATCAATTAATCAATCAGTCTTAAAAAAAAGTTCATCACCATTAAACCGGCCTTGTGAGAAATGTTAAAGGGACTTCTTTAAGTGGAAAAGAAAAGGCCATAATTAGAGATGAGAAAATTCTGGAAGGAAAAAAATTTCATGAGTAAAAGCAAACATACAGTAAATGTAGTAGAGCAAGCACTTACAAAGCTAGTATGAAGATTAAAAGATAAAAATAATAAAATCAGTTATATGTAAAGAATTAGTTATGGGGGCTCACACAGTAATTAGATGTAAAATAGGGCAATATATACATAAAACGTGGAGAGGGGAAATAAAAAGGAAGTTCTTTTAGAATGCATTCAAACTTAAGTGATCATCAACTTAATATAGACTACTATATATTTAGGATGCTATATATGAACCTCATATAAACCTGTAATGGATACACAAAAAATAAAGAGAAAGAAGGCCAAGCACAACATTAAAGAAAGCCATCTATTACAAGGAAAGAGAACAAAAGAAGAAGAAAGGAACAGAGAAGGACTACAAAACAACCAGAAAACAATTAACAAAATGGTAATAAGAACATATATATCAATAATTACTTTAAATGTAAATGATCTAAATGCTCCAATCAAAAGACATAGGGTAACAGAATGGATTAAAAATAACAAGACCCATCCATATGCTGCTTACAAGAGACTCACTTCAGACCTAAAGAAACATACAGACTGAAAGTGAAAGGATAGAAAAAGATATTCCATGCAAATGGAAGCAAAAAAAAAAAAAAAAAAGCTGGGGTAGCAATACTTATATCAGACAAAACAGACTTTAAACTAAGACTGTAACAAGAGACAGAGAGGGCATTACCTAATGATAAAGGGAGAAGTTCAATAAGAGGATATAACACTGTTGGTGGGAATGTAAATTGGTGCAGAAAACACCATGGAGTTTCCTCACAAATTAAAAATAGAGGGGCACCTGGGTGGCTCAGTCACTTGAGCATCTGACTCTTGATTTCAGTTCAAGTCATGATTTCAGGGTCCTGGGATTAAACCCCACATTTGGCTCCATGTTCAGCAGGGAGTCTGCTTGAGGATTTCCCTCCCTCTGCCTCTGCTCCCACCCCCCACTTGTGCTCACGCTCTCTCTCTAAAATAAATAAATAAAATCTTTAAAAAATTAAAAATAGAAATACCATATGATCCAGTAATTCCACTACTAGATATTTACCCAAAGAAAACAAAAACACTAATTCAAAAAGATGTATGCACCCCTATGTTTATTGTAGCATTATTTACAATAGCCATGATATGGAAGCAACATAATGTCCACTGATAGATGAATGGATAAAAGATGTGGTATCTGTATAATATATATGTATGTATATGATGTATATTTATAACGGAATATTACTCAGCCATAAAAATAGAATGAGATTTTGCCATTTGTGACAATCTGGATGGACCTAGAGGATATTATGCTAAGTGAAATAAGTCAGACAAAGACAAATACCATACATTTTCACTTACATGTGGAATCTAAAAAGCAAAACAAAAAGGAGAAATAGATCCAATAAATACAGAAAATAAACTGATGGTTGTCAGAGGTATAGGCTTCCATTTATGGAATGAATAAGTCATGAATTAGAGAAGTACAGCATGAGGAATATAGTCAGTGGTGGTGTACTAGCATTGTATGGGGACAGTAGCTACACTTGTGAGCATAGCATAACGTATAGAGTTGTTGATTCACTATGTTGTATACCTGAAACTAATGTAATATTGTGTGTCAACTATTCCTCAATAAAAGAAAGAAAAAGCAAGCACTGATAAATTATTGACTACTACATCTGAAATTAATGATGTACTACATATTGGCTAATTGAATTAAAAAAAGAAAGAAAAAGCAATCCTAAAATTCATATGGAAACACAGAAGGCCCTTAACAATCAAAGAATTTTTGAACAGAAACAAAGCTGGAGGCATCACATCTTTTGATGTCAAAATATATTAGAAAGATACAGTATGGTACTAGTGTAAAAACAGACATACAGCCCAATGGAGCAGAATAACAATAAACTCAGCATACACAGTCACTTGATCTTGGACAGTGGTGCCAAGAATTCATATTAGTGGGGACAGGATAGTGTCTTCCATGAAGTTGTGGAAAACTGGATACTGACATGTAAAAGAATGAAACTGGAAACATCTTACGATGTACACAAAAATCAACTCACAAAGTGTTAAAGACTAAGATATAAGATCTGAAACAAAGAAGCAGAGAACAGAATGGTATTCGCCAGATGCTGGGGTGTGTGGGAAATGGGGTCATATTTGTCAAAGAGTACGAAGTTTCACTTATGTGAGGTCAATCAGTTCTAGGGATCCACTGTATAGCATAGTGTCTATAGTTACAATATTGTACTATATATTGAAAATTTGCTATTAGTAGGTCTTCTATTGAGTGTTATCACAAAAATAATGAATAAAAAGGGCAGGAGAAAGTTTTAGGAGATGATGGATATGTTTATTGCATGGGTTGTGGTACTGATGTTTGGATGTGTACTTATCAGATTCATCAACTTTTATATATTAAATATGTACAGCTCTTTGTTAATCATACCTCAATAAAGTTGGGGTTTTTTAGATTTTATTTAAATTCAAGTTAGTTAACATATATTGTATTATTAGTTTCAGGGGTAGAATTTTGTGATTCATCACTTGCATAAAGTTGTTTTAAGAAAAATCCTTCAGATGTGCCATTGAACCTGTTTCCAGAGATGTTTTATTGCTTCTCTTTGACTGTCTAGACCCTAATCCTCTCCTTTTCCAATTAAACGGGAAAGATGATGTTTCCTTGTCTCTATGAGAATCCTTTCCATCCCCCTTCATTGCAAACAGAAAAGTTAAAGTTAAGCCCCAAAGAATTATAAACAGGATCTTGAGATATTTGCACACATATGTTCACTGCAGCACTATTCACAATAGCCAAACCATGGAAACAAACTAAATGTCCATCAGTGGATGAATGGGTAAAGAGAATGTGGCATATACATACACAGAATATGATTCATCCATAAACAGAGGAAATCCTGCTAGATGCTACAACAGATGAATCTCAAGGACATTTTGTTAAATGAAATAAGGCAGTCACAGAAGGACAAATACCTCACAATTCCACTTATATGAAATATATAAAATATTAAAATAATAAAACAATAAATAGAATGGTGGTTACCAGGGACCAGGGAGAAGGAATATGGGAGATTGCTGTTCAACAGGTATCGAGTTTTAATCATGCAAGATGAAAAAGTTTTAGAATCATTGTACTTATAGTTAACAATACTGTATCATACAGTTAAAAATTTAAGAAGCTGGATTTCATGATATGTGTTAATTTTAAGATGTCTTGATTTTTCTCTTATTAATACTAAAGTTCCTTGAAACACGGAATTCTGACCCTTACTGCTATTCAGGATCAAGCATCATGACTAGCACATTATAATTTTTTGATAAATAATGTATATGTTCATGACATGATGAATGGTTTACTTAATGATCCACAGCAATATCTGCCTTCCAGACCCAGGGTGGGGGAAAAAAAAGACTTCTCTGAGGCATTTCCACTCAGCCATGCTCTTGGAACTTGTAATAAGTAGAATTTAAACTCCACAAAGCAGAGATTTGGACTATTGTGGCCAATGCCAAATCTCCTGGAGAGAGCAGAAGGGGCCCAGGGAAGCACGCAGTAAATACCGTTAATGAAAGAGTGTATGACCAACTTAACATGCTCTAGTCTGCATGGTCACTAAGCCTCTCTTCTACTGGTCTTACTATCCTCAAAAAAGGCCGTCAGAATATGAATGTAAAGAAATGGCTTCATCTGGGTTACTTTCTCTAACAAATACACAATCTTTATGATTGTAAACACTAAGAGCTCTCTGCTCCTGTTGAGTAAAAATATCTGTGTTCAGTTCCCAGCAACAGGATATTCTCTCTTTATATTAACTCAGACAATATGGATGGCCACTGAGACCAGGACAATGAGGTAAGAAGACCCGAAGCCAGACCCGTGTCCCCACCCTTTATTCACTTTATGGACACCAACCAGTGCCTATGTCAGGTCACTGGTTCCCTACATCCCATAACCCACTCCCATTCCTGTTCACCTCTATGGTGAGGGCTTCTCCAGCATTCTTCCTTCCATTCCTATGTGCAGCTTTTCTCAGTGCCTTTAAGCCCTCCTCGAATTTGTTGGTGATAACCAGCCACCGAGCAGACTCTACCAGCCACCTGATCAAAGAAGACAGAGGTGCAGCCAAGTCTCTCATGTGTCCATACTCTTTGTCCTGAAATGCCTCTCCCCTCCCATCTAATACCTACCTCTTGTTCTGTTATACCAGAAAACACAAACTTACATTCTCTTGTACCGTGACTAAAAAACTGGGAGGATGGCCTCTCCGTGCGGTACATTTTCACTACTGGCAATATAGAGCAGGAGTCATATTGCCCCCTCCCTCTTATTCTGGGGAATGTTTTCAGGTTTGGCAAATAAAAATAGTGTCTACTTAAATCTGAATTTAGATGAACAGTGAATATGAGTAATTGTTGAGTATAACCATCTCCCATGCGGTATTTTGGACCTACTTACGCTGAGAAGTATTTGTTGTTTGTTTGAAATTTTACTTGAATGAGACACCCTGTATTCTATCAGGCTAGTAAGTAAAAATAGAGAACTCTCAGATAAATAGAAATTTCATATAAACTATGAAAAATTTTTAGTGTAGCTATGCTCCATGCAATATTTGGAATATTATACAAAAAAAAATTGTTTACCTGAAATTCAAACTTAACTGAGTGTCCTTGATATTATCTGGTAACCCCACCTGTTCAGCTTCGTGAAGCGTACAAAGGACACTTATTAGGAGAGCATGTGCTCAAGTTCTTAACTAAGAACCAAACAGAATTCTTAGGACCTGATTCCATGTATCTTGCATCCCAGGATCCTCTAAGACAAAGGAAAAAAGAAAGCTTTTACCTTGAGAAAAGAAAGGAGACAAATAACGGTACAGAAACCACCAGCTGAAGGGTGTGCCAGTCTGGAATGGCAAAAGCCAGTCCTCCCAGGATCATCTGTCCTACACAAGCAGTACAGACTGCCACTGTTATTCCCATGGCTTGGCATCGGGGCACTGTCCATTCTACGCCTGGAAGAAAACACGAACAGGATTTTGACTTCAAAGTAGGAACCTCAAAGTCAAAGTCAAGGCTTGGAAAATGTCAAAGATGCAAAGTGTTTACTTACACAGCATAATAGTATTTGTCATGATGTTCGTGGTAGAGCAGCCAGCCAGGAAGCGTAGCACGCAGTAAATGACGAAGGTGGGAGCAAAGCCCACACAGGTGTCAGCAACGGCCAGCTGCAGGAGGCACCACCTGAGAATTAACTTCCTCCCAAACCTGAGGAACGGGAACCGGTTAGATGGGGGAATAAGAACAACCGGATGGGAAAATTAACAAAAGGAGGTACACTTTGAAATTTAGCGTGGGTTTTAGTAAGTGAAACTTTGCCCTTGAAACTTTTTTTTTTAATTTTTTATTGTTATGTTAATCCCCATACATTACATCATTAGTTTTAGATATAGTGTTCCATGATTCATTGTTTGTGCATAACACCCAGTGCTCCATGCAGAACGTGCCCTCCTCAATACCCATCACCAGGCTAACCCATCCTCCCACCCCCCTCCCCTCTAGAACCCTCAGTTTGTTTTTCAGAGTCCATCGTCTCTCATGGTTCTTCTCCCCCTCCGATTTCCCCCCCTTCATTCTTCCCCTCCTGCTACATTCTTCCTCTTCTTTTTTTCTTTCTTAACATATATTGCATTATTTGTTTCAGAGGTACAGATCTGAGATTCAACAGTCTTGCTGCCCTTGAAACTTTAAAGAATCAACAGCTAGTCAACAGGAGATCTTCCCAGAAGCAACCCACCTGTTTGTAAATAGAGACTGAGTATAACAAAACTTCTTCCCCAGTCTGTTACCAGATCTTTGAGACCAATTGAAGCCATATGAGACCAGTTGCAATACTGGAAATTTTAACACATCACACGTGTCCCTTGTACTAACACAAGCACTTAACACAGTGGTCTGTGCAGTGTCTAGAACACGAGGGAGCTGCTATGGACTGTGTCCCCTGCCCCCACCCCAATTCATATATTGAAGATCTAATACCCAGTGAAATGGTATTTGGAGATGGGCTTTGAGGGGGCTAATTAGGTTTCGATGAGGTCATGAGAATGGGGTCCTTATGATGGGGTTAGTGCCCTTATGAGAAGAGAGATTGCTCTCCTCTTCCTGCCATGTGAGGCTATAGCAAGAAGGCAGCTGCCTTGAAGTCAGGAAGACAGCTCTCACCAGTACCTAAATCTCTCTGCACCTAGATTTTGGACCTCCCAGCTTCCAGAACTTGAGAAAATAAATTTCTGTTGTTTAAGCCACCTGGTCTCTGGTGTTTTGTTGTGGTAGCCTGAGCTGACTAAGACAAGATCTAAATCTGTACTTGGGACTCTGGGACCACACAGGTCATGGATAAACTACATGAAAGGAATATCCAAGAAACAATACAGCAAAGTTGCTGATGGGTTGCATTAGAGGCCCTCTTTGCTATGTCTGGCTTTATAGGCCTTGAACAACATGTTTCCCTAAAATAATAAGTGAACAACTCAGAGAACTTAGAGTGAGTTCTCAGAGGAAAGGATTAGGTGAGATGAGCATAAAGAAACAGAGAAGAAGAAGGTATTTTTATTTTATTTTTTAAAAGATTTTATTTATGGGGCACCTGGGTGGCTCAGTCGGTGAAGCGTCTGCCTTCGGCTCAGGTCATGATCTCAGGGTCCTGGGATGGAGCCCCGCATTGGGCTCCCTGCTCAGCGGGAAGCCTGCTTCTCCCTCACCCACTCCCCCTGCTTGTGTTCCCTCTCTCGCTGTCTCTCTCTGTGTCAAATAAATAAATAAATAAAATCTTTTTAAAAAAATAAAAGATGGTATTTATTTGAGAGAGAGAGAGAGTGAGCACGAGAGAGAGAGAGTGGCAAGCAGAGGGGAAGGGAGAAGCAGACTCCCTGCTGAGCAGGGAGCCTGACATGGGGTTCAATCCCAGGACCCAGCCACCCAGGCGCCCCAGCGAGAAGGTATTTTTAAAAAGGAAGGAGAATTCTGTGTTTCACAGTTGTCTGGGAGAGAGGGCCTTTCTCTGGACAACATGGATGATTCTGTGCTGATTCTGTATGACCAGCAGTGGACAAACAGAGGGATTGGAAAAAAAACCTGCAATCCTTGCTATGCTTGCAGAATATTTCCATTATAACACAGTGTTAAATCTTTTATATTCTGAGTATTTATATTACATACATTTGTATTTCCATTTAAAATGGAATAAAATCTATGTAAAGAAACACTATGATTAATGAAATGATGTAATGACTATTATTGGAAAGTCTGGTCAGTCAAAATGAAAAGCAGCTGTATTAAAGATATATCAGGTAGTGATATCTAGGGGCGCCTGAGTGGCTCAGTCGGTTAAGTGTCTGCCTTTGGCTCAGGTCATGATCCCAGGGTCCTGGGATTGAGCCCCAAGTCGGGCTCCCTGCTCAGCAGGGAGTCTGCTTTTCCCTCTCCCCCTGCTCATGATATCTCTCAAATAAATAAACAAAATAAAAATCTTTAAAATGTAGTGATATTTAGAGCGGCAAGCATTTGGTAACAATCTGGTTGTCCATCACTGAAAAATGGATGAAGAGCATCGTCATGGATCTTCACTGAGGAGCACTATGCAGCAATTAGAAGAATGAACTAGAAGTACACGTAGGAATGTGTATAGACCTCAAAAAACATAGCATTGGGTGTACAAAAGAAAAAGAATGAGATAATAACACATTTACATACATATGTGAATTAAAATATATGTAAACCAAACAATGTCATTTATTTTGAAAAACATATGAATTTAAAGAAATATAGTTAATGCATTATAATGACCCCTATTGGGAAGAAGGAAATGGGATTGGGGCATAAGGAAAAAATGAAACATATACATAGATACATGAAAGGAATTCATGGCCAAACTAATGAGGACACTGTCTCATGAAATGAGTATAACTCAACCATCTGTGGTTGATATCAAAGGAAGAGAAATTTGTGCTGGCAAAATATAAAGATTATTGTTTTATTAATTATTAATTGTGCACTTTGGCTGTATGTTCACCATTGCTTTTTTTTTTTCCAGATGCAGAGGAAGATGACTCTTCCCAGCCTTATATTTAAGTTAGAGTCACACGTCTGCATTCTGACCATGGGTTGCAGACAGAAGTGACCAAGGCCACTTCCAGCCCTATCCATACAAGGTCCACTTGTGTCCTGCTCATTCTCTCTGACAACATGGCTGGAAACAAAAAACGTGCAGATGAAAAAGTCACACAATGGAAGATGCTGGTTCCCTGAGCCACTGCTCAGAGGATGGGGGCCATGTGACCCACACCACACTGTGAGGACAGTGAGAATCATGATTTTATTAAAATCCCAATTTTGATTCTAGGGTTCTTACTGTAACTAGCTACCTTGGCTAACACAGTAATGTTTGAATGATTGTATTTGATGAAGATAACTAGAGAAGCTTTGTAGGTTTTCTTTTTTGGTATAGGTTTCTCAAATTTATTTGAAAAAAATATTTGAGGGGCTCCTGGGTGACTCAGTTGGTTAAGTGTCCCACTCTTGGTTTTGGCTCAGGTCATGATCTCAGAGTTGTGAGACTGAGCCCCAAGTCAGGCTCTATGCTGGGTGTGGAGTCTGCTTAAGATTCTTTTTCTCCCTCTTCCTCTGCCCCTCCCCCCAAGACTGTCTAAAAAAAATTTTTTTTAATTGGAAAAGAAAACGTGATGTAGAACTGTAAACATACGCATAAAAAGAGGTTACAAAATTACATATACACTTTTACCAATTTTATTTAAAACATATATTTCTGATGTATGTGGCTCCCACTTCGGTGGACTTGTTCTTAGCTCTTTATTTTGAAAATTGTCAAATATGAAAGTTTAAATGAATACTGTAATGAACATTGCTATAAATCTCAAGCGGATTCACCACTAGATAGCATTTTGCTATATTTGCCTTATTTCTTTGCCTTTGTGAACACACACGCACACACCCCCCAAACACACACACCCCCACACAAACTCCTTTCTATTGAACCATCTGAATGGCAGTTACAGACGACATGACACATCACTCCTAATTTTTTTAGCATGCATGTATAAAAAATATAAGTAGTTTCTAGGGGTGCCTGGCTCACTCAGTTGGTTAAGTGTCTGACTCTTGATTTTGGCTCAGCTCATGATCTCAGGTTCTTGAGGTCAAGCCCCGTGGCAGTCTCCGTACTCAGCGGGGAATCTGCTTGAGATTCTCTCTTTCCCTCTCCTTCTGCCCTTTCCCCCCCTCTCAAATAAATAAATAAAACTTTAGGATCTCCTTGCTTGGCCATATATTCCCCTT
Organism: Phoca vitulina; assembly: GCF_004348235.1. Lineage (NCBI taxonomy): Eukaryota > Metazoa > Chordata > Mammalia > Carnivora > Phocidae > Phoca > Phoca vitulina. Next base: position 29,861,001 of record NW_022589719.1, on the reverse strand, counting down.
TAATGGGAGGGTCATGGGAAGATGGCGGCTTGGGTATTTATTAGCTGAGTGTAATCTTGGCTAGGGGTTATATTTAGGACAGATGGTTTTCAAGCAGATCCATAGTCAGCATTATTTTCCTCTACTTGAAATCTCTTGCTGCATGACTAATAGGCACTTCCAGTTTATTACACCCAAAACAGAAGTCTTTACTTTCTCCTCTGTATGTGCTTCATCTCCTATTTTCCTTCATCTCACTAAATGGTATCAGCATGTATCCATTTGCTCTGGCTGAAGATACAGATTTGATCCTTGATCCTCTATTTGCCACACCAAAGCCTCCTTCTTAAAAATCTTTCTGTCAGCAGACTTCCAATTTCTCTACAACCTTGTGAATGCATGTTGTTTTCCATCTTGGTTTTTTGTTTTGTTTTGTTTTTTGTTTGTTTGTTTGTTGTTGTTGTTTTAAGATTTTATTTATTTATTTGAGACAGAGAAAGGGAGAGCACAGAGGGAGAGTGAGAAGCAGACTCCCCACTGAGCAGAGAGCCTGACACGGGGCTTGATCCCAGGACCCCAGGATCATGACCTGAGCTGAAGGCAGATGTTTAACCGACTGAGCCACCCAGGCGCCCCCATCTTGTTTTATTGTATTATAGCCATTCTGGTAGGTATGAAGTGTATTTCACTGTGGCTTTGACTTACATTGTTTTCAGTATCATGATGTTGAACACTTTATTCTTGTGCTCATGCACCATTTGTACATCTTTTTTAAAGAAATGTATATTCAAGTCTTTTGTTCATTTAAAAATTGGGTTTTTTGTCTTTTTGTTGTTGAGAGTGGGAGTTCTTCATATATGCTGAATATTAAACCCATTCCATTGGTCTATTTTCCTATTTTATGGCTTATATATAATTTACAAATATTTTCTCCCATTACATAGGTTATCATTTCACTTTCTTGATAATGTGCTTTGAGGTACAAAAGTTTTTAATTTTTGATGAAGACCAGTCTATCTATCAATTTTTTCATCACTCATGCTTCTGGTGACATATCAAAGAATTCATTGCCAAACCCGAAGTCATATAGATTCACCCCCCCCATTTTCTTTTAAGAGTTTTATTGTTTTAGGGGCACCTGGGTGGCTCAGTCGTTAAGTGTCTGTCTTAGGCTCAGGTCATGATCCTAGGGTCCTGGGATCGAGCCCCAGATCAGGCTCCCTGCTCGGTGGAGAGTCTGCTTCTCCCTCTCCCACTCCCCCTGCTTGTGTTCCCTCTCTCGCTGTGTCTCTCTCTGTCAAATAAATAAATAAAATCTTTTTTAAAAAAAGAGCTTTATGGTTTTAGCTCTTGTATTTAAATCATTAACCCATTTTTGTTAATATTTATTATGGCTTTAGGTAAGGATCCAACTTTATTATTTTGCATGTGGATATCCAGTTGTCATGGTGCCAGTTGTGAAAAGGGCTATATTTTACCAACTGAATGATCTTGGCACTCTTTTCAAAAAATGAATCAGCCACAGAGATATGGTTTTATTTTTATTTCTGTAAGTGGGTGGTTCTGTGTTATGGAACTGTTAGAAATGGACACTCTGACTTGAAACACTTTTATAAGCTACATTTATGCCGTCATCCCTTCAGAGTTCACAGTTTTGAGCTAACATAACAGATGACGTTGTGCTGGTAGGTGGTAAGGGGAACCCGAATTCTCCATATCCCTCAGAGGAGACATCCCTGGAGCTGGCAATTGGCTGTCTAATTCAGAAGTGATACTGTCAAGCACAGGATACTCCAATTTCTAACACCACAAATGGTGACGGCAGTTGTCATTAGATTAATTACATGGTTTAAAACGTACCTTCAAAGCGCTGTTTTTGCAAAAAAAAAAAAATCAAGGTCACTGGAAAAATGTTTTCTATACACCATCAAGACACATGGCTATGGACACAACAGGTGTAGTAGGAATGCTTACCCATCACACTTGGGAAACAGGGACATGGTGATCATGCTCTGGAAATCCATAAGCATTCAGTTCACAGCGTCCAGGAGGGACTGAACACGGCCCCCTGGCCAAAGTCTGCAACACTGTTTTACGTATTTGTGTCTTCAAATAGGCCGAATCTTATGTCATGAAACATCCTCTCTGTTCCCACAGGTAACTTTTCCCCATCTTCCTAAACCACGTGCTGTGTCACCTCCTCTCTAAACCCTGTTCTAAAATGTCCCCATGTCTGATGGAGATGCTGTTTCTGTGCCCTGTATATGGCACTCACAGCTGACAGAGCTTGCTATACTGACTGTGATCCCCCATGTGTTTCTAGATCCCTGGGGACCAAGGAAGCCCGGGACAGTGTAATTGACAATAAGTGTGTCTTACTGGAAGAATGATGTGTTGGTTCAACAAAATACCCCAGTGATCCAGAGACACTCACCTGTCTGATAAATGGCCAAATATTGTGCCTCCCACCAGCATTCCAGCCATGAATAAGAATTTGGCCATTGATTTCAGTGACTGAGATTCACATATCAGGTCCCACTGGAAGAGAAGGAAACCAGCAAAGGAGCGCAGCATAGTGGCTTATAAGCCGTCTGTGGAAACCTGATTGAAACAGCTTGAATGACACCAGTTTCTTTATATCGGGCCCCCTTCTTCCTCTACAGCTTCCTTTTTTTTTTTTTTTTTTTGCATTAGCTGACCTTTATCATTCAAGTATCAGGTTAAATACAACTTCCTCTAGGAAGACTCATCTAAACCTGTTGGCTATATTAATGCCTTATTTTATTTCATATGAAGTGATTCTCAACCTTGGCCACAGAATGCAATCATCTGAAAAGCTTTAAACATTTACTGATGGCAGAGTTTCACCGCAGATCTCTTATGGCTGCTCAGGGGTACAATCTGTGCTTGGAGGTTTTGATCAATATATCGATGTTTCTAATTCGCAAGCATAACATTTTCAACACATTACATAAAATACTTGCTTAGACTTTGGTCTTCCTAAGAATAAAAGCCATATAATTGCAAGGTCAAATCTACTTTTTAGTTCTTAGACTCATTAAATATGTAGATTAGTGGCATTTAATAAAGACATAAAGAATATTTGCTGAAATAATGAAGAATGAACACCTATACAGTGATTAAAGGCTTGAAGCATGTTCATTATTTGTGCTGCCTCTAAACCCCCAGAGTGTGTACTCACAAGAGGTAAATAGAGCCTCTTACCTTAGTCACGATGGTGGAAGGGAAGGAGCTTTGGTCGTACACCCAGCCGTCCACACAGGGCTCCACGTCTGACTCACTCGTGTTGGGGAAGGTCCCATTCAGGTGCAGGAGCTGCCACTGGGGATGGATGAAGCGACGACATTTCTCTGGCCTCATGTTTGAGTCCAGTGGGATGGAGATTCTCAGGAGGGCATCTTGGCTGAGGATCTCAGTGCCGTTAGCAGAGACAGTGTCATTGTCGAGGATGTGGACCCAGCAGCGGTGACCAGGGACGGCTGCCGTGAAGTTCTCCAACAAAATATGAGGGTACACCATGAGGTTGGAGAGACAAAGGAAAGCCATCTGAAGGATCTGGAATTTCCCCAGGCCTCCAACTTGATCCAGGAGGTCCTGAAAGGCCATCGATGCTGAACAAGTGATTGCCAGTGGAAGGCAAAATGACTTTATTTAGAAAAATTCAAAGGGAGAAAGGTCTCCATTCACTAAGTCACACCAAGCGTGTATTGATTCTGACTCCACTTTTTCCTCAGTGGGCCCCACTTCACCTCCACCAGGGCCACAGAAGCTGATTCTCCAAATTGTTTGAGGATCAGGTGGGTAGCCGTTTTCTTTAAAGTCCCAGAGAAGTATTTTGCTGAGATGCTTCCAGCAGTTGACAACCAGCACTGTTTAAAGGTGTACTTTGTGAAAATTCTTTTCGTCAGCAATGCCCTGAAGTGGCACTGGACTTTGATCCCCACATCTGTAAATAACATAAAATAAACCTGCTACATGAATCCCAGTTCTCTGCAGAATGTATCACTTGTGAGACTCAAAAGGAAACCGTTTTTTTATTTTCCTGTGAAAAGTACTGAAAGTTTAGTGCTTGGCTTGTGTAGTACTGAATTTTGATTAAAAGAGTTAATGAAAATAACTCTGAGTAAACGAAAGCAAGTGAAGTATGGTGCAATCCTTCCCTTGTGGAAAGTGACACTCTGCTTCACTTCAAATCATTCCACGAATTCACACTAAAAATAAGTTAACTCCAAATGTGGGCAGAGTGGGTAGTGACAGAGGGTAGAGGCTAAGCCAGTGGTAAGCTCCTAAAGAGGTTGACTTCCACAGGCTTACTGATTCCTTCAGATAACATTTGTGAGGACCGTTTCTGTGCTAGGAATACAGCAGTGGATAAGACAAGGTCTAAGGGTCTTATCCTGCAGTGGGTGACAGAGGAACAGAAATAATGACCCTCCGACATTATAAAAACTACACATGGCTAACGCACAGTGGGCTACGGAGGAATTGAGAAAATACGGGAACAGTCATGCTTCTTGGTATTTACCCAAATAAGATGGAAACTTATGTCCACTCAAAACCCTGCACATGGATGTGTGTAGCAGCTTTCTTCATCACTGCCAAAATCTGGACACAATCGAGGTGTCCTTCAGTGGGCGAAGGGATAAATAAACTGTGGTCCATCCAGACAAGGGGATATCACCCTAAAAAAGAAGAAAAGAAAAAAAAAGATCTATCAAGAGAGGAAAAGACATGGATGAGCCATCAATGTAAATTACTAAATCAAAGAAGCCAATCTGAAAAGGCTACATTCTGTTCCTCAAAGGCCGTTACACTGTCTTGGAGAATCTGCCAGTGTTTTCTTTCTGCTCTTCGTGTGGCATGACCCCTGTTGCCCCAGCTTCACGTTTGAGAATTCTGTTTTGCTGCCATTTCAAATCTACCATTGAGACATTTGGTGGGTTTAGCACTTCAGCAACTGTATGTCCCAAGTCACGAGTTCTCTCTATTGACATAACCTCTTAGACAAGTCATTGTTCTCATGCCTGTCCTTCGTTCTCAAACATATTTTGTGAACATATTTAATAGTGGCTTTGGAGTATTTTTTCTGCTAAGTCTAATATGTGGGAAAACTTGGAAACCATAATGATTACTTCATTTTAGAACATTTTCATCACCTCCCAAAAGAAACAGTTCCATTGACTATTAACACGCAATCCTGATTACCTGCACCCAAACTCTGGCAACAATGATACAATTTCTGCCTGGATGCATGTGTCTCTTTTTGAAAGAAATCAATCTCCTTAGGGCCTTTCCACTAATTTTGATGTGGTGTTTGTCCTTAATTTGGGAAGATCCTCAGCCACGGTTACTTTCAAGTTTCCACTGGTCCTTTCCCTCATTCTTCTCTCTTGACATTCCCATTACAAGAATATTATGCTGTTTGCTGCTGTCTCACAGTTACCTATTCTGTTACATTTTAAAATTCTCTTTTCACTTTGCATTTAAGTTTGGAAGGTTTCCACTAACCAGCCTTCAAGCTTATGGATTCTTTTTTTATTATTCAATTAATTAACTTATAGCATATTATTACTTTCAGAGGTAGAGTTCAGTGATTCATCAGTTGCATATAACACCCAGTGCTCATTCCATCATGTGCCCTCCTTAATGCCCATCTTTTTGTGAGGATACAAATGGCATCTTCCTTACCCTTTATAAGTCAGAGCAGAAACCTGAAGTCTTTTTCTCTAATTTTGTTAGACTGAGTTCCAAAAGCATAGTAAAACGAAAAACAAAAACTAGTCTGTGTGAAATTCAGAGTTGACAACTATAATGTATTATGTTCAACAATACAAATAGCATATTTGGTAATTTTGCAATTTATTTAAAGTAAATGCAATTGTTTGTTCAGTGGCATTAAAATAAATCTGACCCGAATGGCCCTACTTAGACCAAATATTTCTACTAGCTTTTTAGAGATGATTAACATCAGTGCTGTATGTATTTGAAAAGTCAAGTAGTTTGTAAGTTTGTATTATTAGATGATTCATTATTACCTCTAAGAATGCCTCCTGCAACATAAATTCCCAAATGCTTGTATTGGCATTCATAGTCTTCTATACAGAAACAATCCAGTTTCTCTACCACGTAAACATACAATTAAAGTCATCTTAATAGATAACTGAGAAAAATCCTGGTGCACTAGAAATTGATATATAGCTTCAGTTTGTAAGATTTAAATGCTTGCTTTTAGAAAATTAGCCAGAATACATAACATTCTGTGCAAAGAAAACCAGAAAAATTCTGGATGGTCATAATAGATCACACCACATAACTTAGAAAGAAATTGTGTTCTTTATTCAAAGTTACTTTCCACTTTTTTCATTCCTTTGACAACATTAATTTGTGAAACAAAGATTAGATTCTGTTCAGCTGCCACCAGTTATATTTACAAAATGTTTATTTTATAGCTGGAAGTTTATTTTATTTATTTATTGCTTATTTATTTTATAGCTAGGAGTTTGCGCTTTTTAAGGCAAGCTTGACTCTTCACAAATGTCTGTAACTGAGGCACAGAATAAGCCATTGCAACCCCACATTGACAGATTATCGGATAGAGGCAGTGTCCCTGGGGTGTAACATTGAACAATATACCTTCCTTTGACCAAGGGCAATTCCAAGGGCTAAATCCTGCCATGAGCCACCATCTGTCAAAACTCCCAGCGGTTGGGGATATCTCAGTGGTGTAACATAACTACCCACACAGTCCATCTCATGTGCTGGGTGAATGCATGTGATTTATGTAATAAATTCAATCACCACGGAATAACTCCTTTCAGGGAAAACCTACAAATGCAGTTGATCTCAGGTCTGTGAGTGTTATTCATTCTCTCTCTCTCTCTCTGCTATAACATATTCTAGGTACCCCTTATAGTCCTGATCTATGAGTCATACCAGGAGCAGTGGCCTAATCTTTGAAAGGTCAGACTTTCTACACACCATGCTCTTTCAAGGGGCTGGCAAGTTCCCATGTCCCTTTACCATCAAAGTTGGACAGGGAGGTACCACGAGTTGCCCCCCAGTGGAACAACTCTGGAGGAAAAGAATATGTAGGCATACTAGAAAGATCAGCTGTACCTCCTGCTGATGTTGAGGGTTTATTAATCCAGTCCAGTTGGTGACTCCTTTCCTTGACTTCTGGCCTCTTAGCCTAGGAAACGGATGTGACCGTGGGGTAGGCATAATTTAATATATGATGCTCTTCCTGTGTTTCCTGGTGAAAATGTTCCCGTTCTGGATACCAAGACTTCTATGCTCATATACATAGCCTGATTTGCAGGGACAAAGGGAACAAAATCCCTAAGTGGAGTACTAGGAGTTTGGTAAACAGGGTATTTCAACTTGTACCATTTTGTTCCCAGAACTATTTGTTCTATCTATGGGGAATGAAGGACCATAGAGTGGTCATTGATTTAGAGTATGTAATTCGATTTGGAAATAATTTCCAGGTTTTGCATACTATCATCTCCTAGCTGTCTCCTCAGTGCACTTTAAATTTAACAAAGCCATTCCATTGCTCTATGATCCTGGCAGCTTCCATGTGGTAGAGTGTGAATTTCAACCAGGGGATTAGAGATCTGGTGGTCATGAACCCATTGCCCTGCCTTTTTTTCACACCACATGTCTTCTTTGGCTCGATGAAGTGTATGAATAAGTTTATGTTGGTGAATCAAGTGCTTCTCTGTGCCTTTGAACAGTTATTCTAGCTGAGTCGTAAAGGCAAGAAAGAGAAATACTTAGCTAGAGTCTGGGTTGATTCCAGTCAAGATGAATCACTGCTCTTTGGTCTTGAAAGAGATCTGATATGACCAGTTTGGCATCCCTGTTCTAGTTGGTCTACTGGAGAAATGGCAACGTGCTGTTGACCTAGCATTGACATATTATTGACACAGCATTTTGACACTCAGCAGTGGAAGTAGCTAATTCAGACTTAGTCAGTGGGAGCCCATGTTGTTGGGTTTATGCATAGCTTCTATCCCTACTGTTCTTTGTCCTGGATATTGGTACAGATTTTGGTACTGTAATATGGAGTTCTACCTCTCAGTAACAAATACCTAAAAACATAGAAGTAGGTGGCCTTAAAACTTGGTAATGGGTAGAAGCTGGAAGGGTTTTGAAGTAAATGCTAGAAAATGCCCAGATTGTCCTGAAGAGACTGTTGGCAGAAATATGTATGTTAAAGGCAATTCTTTTGAGAGATCAGGAAGAAAAAAAGAGAGAGTTTTAGAGAAAGTTTTTTTGATCTTAGAGAAGGCATACACCATCATGAATAGAGTATTGGTAGACACGTGACTGTTAAAGATGCTTCTGGTGAGGTTTCAGATGGACAGACCATGTTACCAGAAATTGGAGGAGAAAAAAAACCTTGTTATAAAATAGTAATGAAGTTGGTTGCATTGTGTTCTAGTGTTTTGTGAAAAGTAGAACTAGTAAGTGATGAACTTGAATATTCAATGAGGAGGTTTCTAAGCAAAGCATTGAAAGTGCGACCTGGCTTCTCTTTGCTTCTTATAGTAAGATGGAAGAGGAGTGAGATACATAGAAGAAGTAGTAAGCAAATAGTAGCCAGAACTTGAATATTTGGAAAATTCTTAGCATAAACATATTGCAAAAAATGAGAAAGAATGTTCTGGAAAGAACATCAGGAGTGTGGCTGGGCCACCTCTTGCTAAAGTGATTTCAGGTGTGACCCATAAAATCAGTCCCCATCACTGCAGAAGTCAGGGGGGAGATGTGGTTAACAAGGAAAGATCTGGGTAGGACAGGTTGTCTAATGGCTCAGACTCCTGCGGATTGCTTGGGAGGCCAACACATTTTTAGAGAGTTTTATACTAGCAGAAACACTGCAAGCCTGGACTGAAGATATGAGAAAGAGGGAGAAAAGAAGGAATACTGTTAGACGCCTGGGATTCTACAGGACGGGTCAATAAAACTATCTGGCTGTGAACACGCGTTATCCTTAAAGGAAAGAAAAGAATGCCCTGAACTCAGTTCAGAGTTTGGTAGTGGTTGTGTCTTCTGCTTGCTAATGCCCACAGAGGGTGAATTCCCCCAGCAGGGAATAGACTTTGAGTGTATTTCACAACTCTAAGCACAGCCTACTATTAGGTAAATTAACTATGATTTTTCTCAAGGACCTGTTTTCACAAGGTCCTGAGTTCACAGCTGGGACATGTGAGTAGCAACCGGCCTCCAAGTGTGGGCTGCTGTATAAAGGTGCCAGGCAGTGCCCTTAGAAGGAGGAGGGGAAGACCCCTATTCCTTGACTGCTGTGTGGGTGAGCTACACCAGGACTCCGAGCTCTGACCAGTACAGTAGGAACACCCCGGCTTTGGAAGGCGTGGTCCCTCACAAAAGCAAGTGCAGACTGGCTCTGCAGTCCCTCTGTTGCTGTACACCCTGCTGCTGTCACACCTCAGTCCCCACCCCAGCCCTATGGGATATCAGGGATCCCACTTCCGGAGCATGGTGGCCCAAGATCTAATGGCCCGAGCTATGAATGGCTTGAACACCTGGTGCTGGTATCTAAAACACCCAAGGAAGTTACCATGCTCCCCACTAAATGTAAATCACCCACCCCTTTGTCGTGGTTATCACTGCAAAGGCTCCAAACCAATGGAAGACACTAGATGAGGCCCAACTCCTTCTCCATAAGATTGGTATGGTCCAATGGGTTTCTCATTTTTTTGAACATAGCCACCCAGATGACCTGGATTTCATATCAAATTCTAAAAAGGCCCCCAATCAACCCTAAATCCAGAGAATTCTTCTTACAGGGACCCTTCCGCCCCTGCAATTACAAGTCTGGACTCCTTTATTTCATGGGGCCTCCTATACTATTCAGAAGTCCTGGAGGGAATATACATATGTGGTCTGCCATGAAGGAGACACTCACACAGACTCCCAGAGTTAACAGTGCACACACAGGCAGCCCACAACCCCAGTGTCAGCCCTTGGGTTCCAGGCCTTGCAACGCTCCTTGTAGAATACCCTTCCCACTTCCTGGTCCCAGAGCCCCAAGCAACGCTTAAGATGATTCTAAACAGCAGAGTGCCTTACACTGGCAGCTCTGCCAACTGGTGTTTCTAATGACCTTATATCTGGATGGCCCTGGTGCAAACTCCTCTCCCTAAAACAAGCACTTACCTCACTACAGAGCCCAAAACTTCCCCCAACTGTGACTTAGCAGTCTCCCAGAGCATTACCCCTAGGGACTCAGTGGCTCCCTGGAGATTGTCCCACCTCCTAGGAACAAACACCCATTTACAACTCTGGTGGTCCTATTAGACATAGGAGCTCAAGTCATGATAATTCCAAATAACCCTTCTCAATTCCCCAAGGAAACTTCCTACAGTCTACAAGGCATGGCAGGTAAAACTGTAAAGGGGGTGAATATTAATCTAGACGTGTCTACTGGCACCATATTTCTAGAAGAGTTGCCAGTGGTGGTTCCCCCCAGCTCTCTTTCTTCCTATGAGAGGTACAAAGGCCCTCACTCAGTGACACATCTGGGAAGAAACTCAAATTCCTGGCCTTTCTCTTGGAAGCTGCCAAATGAGAACCTGCCCAGTTGTCAGGTCTAGTGAAAATACTAAACCAAAATATTGGCTGAAGCAAAGTACAGAAGGCCTTTGGCCCTTCATTAGAGATATGCTTGACCCCGGAGTCATTAGGCCTACCATCTCACCATTTAAAAGCCCTGGACACTGTTAAAACCAACCACCAATGAATAGAGACTAATGATTGACTATCCAAACTTAAATGCACAGGCTCCTGCCATTAAGACCCCATTCCCTGTATTGTAGAGGTAACAGATGGTATGCAAAGGCTCAGGGCCTCTCTCTGCTGTCCTAGCTGTCTCAGTGTGTTTTATTGGGTTCCAATTACCAAAGACTAACAGTCTCAATTTGCTTTCACTTTTGAGGCCACCCAGTATACCTTTCCTCAGCTGCCCACGGGGATCTGAACAGCTCCCCCGTCACACATAGCTTCTGCAGACAAGATCCAAATCCACTCAAACTAACCCATTGCCACCTTCAACATCATATAGATGACATTCTGCCACGGAGGTGTTCTGAAAACGCCACGCAGGAAGACTTACATCTGGTGACACAACATTTATAGCAGAGAGGACGTGCCATTGTCCTGGGTACGATCCAAGGACTGGCCACTTCTACTGGGTTTCTGTGCAGAGTGTGGTCAGCTGAGGGCCACAGAGTCACTCTCTCTGGAACACATCAACCCCGCACCATCAAGCCTCCTGTTTCGGCAGGCACAACACGTGTGAGGTGTGCCCTTTGGGGGGCAACACATTCCATACATATCCATTCTACTTAGGCCCATTGACGCCGTTGCAAGCAAATCAGCCTCTTTCCATCGGGGAGGACCTTACAGGAGGCCCTGCCAATAGTCCGTCTGAGCTCAGACTTTTGAGTTGAGTTACTAGAGACACCTGATTATACCTGGTGGAGTCGCTGGCTAAACATGGCTCCATCTGATTGCCCATGAGTTCTGGGCCAACTGTCCGCCCTAGACAGCAGCCTGGTATGCACCACGTGAGCACCAAATCTTGGCAGTCTACCGGGACCTTTTAAAGAGGCATTAATGTGCTCACAGTTCATATTGCTTCATGCACAAGGGCTATCCTGCTTTGGGTCAGAGATTCAACCCAGCAGAGCCTTGGCACGGCCCCTGAGGCCTCACTGGGCCCTTCAGGAAAGGGCTAAACCTCATGTTAAGGGCCTTTCCAAATTATAAGATGATGTGGCCTCCCCCATGCTGAGCCCCTTGCCCACTGGCACTGAGACGCAGCTAGCACCCTCCCCACTGCCAGCTCCTCTAGCGGTCTGGGGAGCCCACTGGAACCAACTATCTAAAGTGGAAAAGGAATTGGAGTTTTTCACTGAGAGCAACCTCCTTGTATGCAAGGCAGCCCGCTGGGAGACTGTAACATCTCATCCTGCTAGTGGCCTATCTCTAGTCGGGAGGGCTCTCCTGGCTCGGTCCAATCAGTAGCAATGTGCCTGGCTCCACACAGGCCACAAAAATGAGACTCCCAAGGACACTCCTTTTTTCTGACTTCTGGGCAGTAGCCAATGGGCTCATCGTCTGGCCTAGACAATGGCAAAAGGGCAGTTTCATGATTCAGGGAAAGCCTATCTGGGGTGCCTCATTTGGAGACAAATAGCCAACTCACACATGCTGATTATGGTCATTCATATGTGCACACACACACACGTACACACATGCACACACACGCACACACGCACACATATGCATACGCATGCCAACAGACGCGAGAAACATATTATGACTACATTGCAGATCCTTATCCAAAAGACATGCGTGTTTCAAGACCCCACATGAACAACCTCCCAGAGTACCAGACATTGCCCCAGACACGACTATTCCTTCTGAGATGGCATACCCACTAGTGGAGGGGACCCATATTACATCGGGCCACTGGGGAGTGACAGCCCTCACTGACTGGGTGTGCAGACACAGCCCGTATGGAGCCTTCACCTGGGTCCTAGCCAAAGTTGTGGTAGATAATTGCCTCCTTTGTTCCCAAACAAAACCCTGAAAGTCTCCCAGGTGGAGCCTTGGGCCCCAGGGTGATAGACACTGCTAGGGATGAAAATGTGTTTCATTGGGCCACTGCTGCCTCCTGCTGGAGCTATTAGGTATGTACCCACCATCACTGATACCTTCCCTGGACTCCTGCAGGCAGCTCTCTCTAGCATTCTGCCTCCTATCAGGTGATTTCCTTCTTAACCAGATATGTGTTCATCCCCTTCGACCCACCAGACATTATAGATTCAGATCAAGGTGCCCATTTCACCTCCCAAGTGTTCAATCATGGGCTCTAGAACATGGGATCTCATGGAATTTCCACCTATTTTAAGGGCTCCCCATGGCCAGACATAGAGAGACACAATGGCCTACTCAGAGACATGCTCCTCAAGCTTTTATGTTTTTTACTTTTTTAAAGATTTTGTTTATTTATTTGAAAGAGACAGCGTGTGAGCAGGGGGAGGGCAAAGGGAGAGGGAGAAGCAGACTCCCTGCTGAGCAGGGAGCCCAATGCGGGGCTCGATCCCAGGACCATGGGATCATGACCTGAGCCGAAGGCAGATGCTTAATGACTGAGCCACCCAGGCATCTTGCCTTAGTTGTTATCTTAAAGTCTATTTTTGTGAAATTTGTACAGCCATACTAGCTGTCTTATAGCTGTTGTTTGAATGGTATGTCTTTTTTGTATCCTGTTACTTCCCATTAATCTGTATCTTTGAATCAAAAGTATATTTTCTGAAGACAGCATGCTGCTGGGTATTGTTTTTATCCACTTGATTGCATTGTAAATGTTATCGATATGGTTGGAATCACATCAATTATTTTGCTTTTCTTTTTCTTTATGCCTCCTCACTATTTTGTTCCTCTGATCCTCTTTCAAAATCACCCTTTGTTTCAAGTGAATATTTCTAGGATATCATTAAATTCATGTAAGGATTTTTAACTATCGTTTTATCAGTGGTTGCTCAGAGGTCTCTCTAGAGCTTACAGTACATGTCGTAACCTATCAGAAACAATTTTATGTTTCTACTCCCTGGATTCCATTATGATATAGAAACTTCACTCTGCTGTAGCTCTATTTCTTCCCTTAACCATTTTTGTGCTATTATTATTAGGCACACTAATATGTTTTTTTTTAAGATTTAATTAATTAATTAATGATTTTTTTGAGGGGGAAGAGGGAGAGAATCTCAAGCAGGTTCCACGCCCAGTGCGAGCCCAAGCAGGGCTCAAGCTCACCACCCTGAGATCACGACCTGAGCCAGAATCACGAGTTAGACACCTAACTGACTGAGCCACCCAGGCACCCCTAGGCATACTAATATGTTAATAGAATATACTTTTCAGAGTCTAAAACATTTACTCCATACCTCTGAATATATTCGAACATATTTTCGTATTTATTGGTGTCTTGCATTTCTCTCAGTAATTGTTCAGTGATGTTCCTTGTGCACTTTCTTTAATTCAGTGTTTGTTATACTTGTTGCCTTGAAAGAGCTCATGATATTGGAATATTAGTAATAGTTTCTTATAGATGTTACAAATAGCTTTCTCATTAATTGTTGGCTTTTAATTGTTGCACTATTTTATTTCACAAAGTGTGTGTGTTTTTAAAAGTCATACAATTAAGAGAAATTTTTCAAGCAATGTAAAAATTACCCAAATATCCATGACATATAAATAAAAACTGGTATTTTTTATAGTTTTTAAAAAGTTTTTATTTAAATTCCAGTGAGTTAACATATAATGTAATATTAGTTTCAGGTGTACAGTATAGTGATTCAACATTTCCATATATCACTAGGTGCTCATCACAACAAGCGTCCTTCTTATGCTCCATCCCCTGTTTCACCCAAACCCCCAGACTCCCTTCCTTTCTGACAACCATCACATTTTTCTCTGTAATCAAGAGTCTGGGGGTGCCTGGGTGGCTCAGTCGGTTAGGCGTCTGCCTTCAGCTCAGGTCATGATCCCAGTGTCCTGGGATCGAGCCTCATGACAGGCTCTCTACTCAAAAGGAGCCTGCTTCTCCCTCTCTCTCTGCTGCTCCCGCCTGCTTGTGCTCTCTCTCTCTCAAATAAATAAATAAAATATTTTTAAAAAAAGAGTCTGTTTCTCAGTTTGCCTCTCTCTCCCCTTTTATGTCCTTTTGCTCGTTTGTTTTATTTCTTAAATTCCACATATGAGTGAAATCATATGGTATTTGTCTTCCCGTTTATTCTTCCTAATTAATTTCTAATTAAATGTTTTCTCTTCAGAAATATTTAAATGTTAATGTGAGCAATTTATCTTTACATCTTTGATTACTTAAATTGCATTTATGGTATGAAAACCCTTCACCTTCTGAAGATCTGATGTTTGTATTTTCATATAGTATTTTTTATGACTTGTTCTTCTTTAAAATCTTAGCTCTTAAATTAATTAGAATTTATTCTGGTGTAATATAAAGCTATAATATTATTTCCTCAAAAGACTTCAAAATAATGTTTTCTAGAACTATACTTTCTTTCCTCACTCTCTAACTTCACCGATATCATATCATAAATTTTTCTATATATGCCGGGGGGTCTTCCTGAACAAAATTGTTCTATAGATTTGCTAGAAATTATTTTGATTCTGAGACTTAGAGAGACTCCTCTTAGTATTCAGCAGAGGGCCCCTCACAAGTACTCAGTTAAGTATTTGTGCATGTGAGAAAAATATGTAAGGATGGAGAAAAATCTACGCTAGATGATTAGAGGTTATAGTCCCTGGATTTCATACCAACATGGGAATAATGCCTGCTCCTATCATCCAGAGTAAAAATACCTCATAATTCAAATAGGGTTTTGGTAGCATTCTCAGAACGCTTTGATTCAGTAGAGGAAAAAATGAACCCTAAGCTAACTGCTCCTCTTGTGTCACCTAAAGACGTTTAAAAGCAAGACCCAACAAGATCAGTGTTTTCAAGTAATTTAAGTATCACCCATACAGCTAAATAATATTTTTAGGAATACAAAAATATCCAGCACCCAGAAAGATAAAGTCAGAGTGCTTGGCTTCCAATCAAAAATTACCAGGCAAACACAGAAATAAGAAAATAAGATCCATGGTAAGGAAAAAAATCACTCAAGAAGAAATAGATAAATTGAATAGTCCTATATCTAGTACATAAAATAAGTTTATAGTTTAACATCCTCTTACAAAGAAAACTACAGGTATCTTCACTGAAAACTTTTACCAAATATTTAAAGAAGATTAATTCCACTTGTACACAAACTCCTTCAGGAGTAGAAAAGAAAAGAATGTTCCTCAACATTCTGTGTAGCCAGCACTATTCTGGTATCCAAAGTAGATGAAGATAGAAGAGTAAAGTACAGACCAATAACTCTCATTAACATGGATGCAAAATTCTTACTAACATCTTAGCAAATCAAATAAAATAGTTTTATTTTAAAGTTTACTACATCCTAACCAAGTAGGTATATCTTAGTGGTTAGCTTAACATTTAAAAATATATAAATGTAATTCACCACTTAATGAAACTAAGCAAGAAAAACCATATGTTCATCTCATCAATTTTTTTTATTTTTATTTTTTATTATTATGTTATGTTAATCACCATACATTACATCATTAGTTTTTGATGTAGTGTTCCATGATTCATTGTTTGCGTTTAACACCCAGTGCTCCATGCAGAACGTGCCCTCTTTAATACCCATCACCAGGCTAACCCATCCTCCCCCCCTCCCCTCTAGAACCCTCAGTTTGTTTTTCAGAGTCCATCATCTCTCATGGTTCATCTCCCCCTCCGATTTCCCCCCTTCATTTTTCCCCTCCTGCTATTTTCTGCTTCTTCTTCTTCTTCTTCTTTTTTAACATATAATGTATTAAATGTATTATTTGTTTCAGAGGTACAGATCTGTGATTCAACAATCTCATCTCAAAATCTACTGGAAAATGTGAAGATTTGTAGAACTGCAAAGTGAAGCTGGACAAAGGGTGCTTTTCTGGAGACCCAGGAATCTTTCTGAACAAAAACGTGAAAATCACTGGCACCCCCTCTTTGTTCTCCAGCCTATAATTTTGGAGTTGTATAGAGCTGCTAGAATCTTGATACCTCAGATGGAGAGGTTTTGAAGTATACGCCCACCAAATCACCCTGGAATCCTGCCAACTTAGAACTGAGCCTCCGAGTTAAAATCACACATACTTGTAGAACATCATCACGTAACATGCCAACTGCATTTGTGGACTGCCTGATATTTCTGGTTTTATGCTTTTTGTCTCATCAAATCTCTGTATCCACAGGAATAAGCCAAGTCCTTTGTAAGTTGTACATGCTTAACAAGTGTTTGCTGAACTAAAAATTGAATAAAACTCTTAATATAATGCTGATTATAATATAATGCATGCTTGATTTTTTTTATTATAGCATGCTTTCACCTTTATGAATGCCCACTGCAGCAAGCCCTCACCCGCAAAGAGAATAATTAGCACTTTAAAATCTGCTGTCATAGGGGCTGGGTGGCTGAGTCAGTTAAGGATTCCAGAGTCCTGGGATCAAGTATCACATTGGGCTCCCTGCTCAGCAGGGAGTCTGCATCTCCTTCTCCCTCTACTCCTGCTCGTTCTCTCTCTCTCTCTCTCTCTCTCTCTCTCAAATAAATAAAATTAAATTTAAAAAAAATCTGCTGTCATGAAAATGAAAGCTTATATCCAAAGTGGGTTTGTCTTAAATTACTATTATATTTGAACAGCTTTCCATATAAGCATCCATGTCATTTGGAATATAATTTTTTTAAAAGATTTTTATTTATTTACTGAGAGAGATAGTGATAGAGCATGAGAGCGGGGAGAGTCAGAGGGAGAAGCAGACTCCCCGCTGAGCAGGAAGCTCGATGCGGGGTTCGATCCCAGGACCCTGGGATCATGACCTGAGCCGAAGGCAGATGCTTAACCAACTGAGCCACCCAGGCGCCCCTCTTCTGCCCCTTTCTTAACTGGATTATTTGGTTTTGGGGTGTTCAGTTTGATAAGTTATTTATAGATTTGGGATCTAACCCTTTATCAGATATGTCATTTGCAAATATCTTCTCCCATTCCGTAGGCTGCCTTTTAGTTTTGTTGACTGTTTCCTTTGCTGTGCAGAAGTTTTTTTTATCTTGATGAACTCCCAATAGGTCATGTTTGCTTTTGTTTCCCTTGCCTATGAAGAAGTGTCACCATTTCCTCCACCTCCAGTGGCAGCTCCTTCATCTGAACGGGATCTTCACAAACATCAACAAGATGTTAAATAAGAAACTGAGCATGGGCTCAAGGATTTAGATTTTTGAAATTTACCTAGGAAATTGAAATATGCCAAAGTTAAGAATCACTGTGCTACATGACAATAGAATGTAAAATGATAGTGTAGCAGGGTTCCTAATATAATCTACAGAGACTGGGATGGCCTCCTGTAAAGACGTGTGTTTAAGCTGACACTTGAAATATATTTGTCAGTTATTGAAGTATTGAGAGTTGGTAGGGTAATAAGTAATGGAAATGTTACTCAGCTAAGAGAAGCAGGTCATTTGAAGGTTCATAGGTAGGAGACAACCTGGGCATTTGAAGAGCTGACAAAAGTCAGTATGTTTAGAGTGTGGGATGCAGAGAGTGTGACTGGAGCTGGAGCTAGGGAAAGAGAAAAGGTTGTGGTCCTACAACTGCCATAATAAAGTACTACAAACTTGGTGGCTTAAAAACCAGAGAAATTTATTCTCTCACAATTTTAGACACTGGAAGACCAAATCCAGGTGTCAGCAGGGCCATACTCCCTCTGAAGGCTCTAAGGGAAAATCCTCCATTGACCCTGGTTGTTGCTGACAATTCTTGGATTTGTTTGGCTTGTAGACCCATCAGTCTCTACCACCATCATCACATGGCATTTTCCCCATGTGCTTCTGTGCCCCAAATTTCTCTCTTCTCATAAGGAAACCAGTCATTGGATTAGGGTCTACCCTAATCCAGTATGACCTATCTCTATTTGATTACATTAACCAGAAGAAAACAAGAGAAAACCTCCTTGACAACAGCCTTTGGATATGATACCAAAAGCACAAGCAACAAAAGAAAAAAATCAACAAGTGGGATTCTATCAAACTATAAAGCTTCTGAACAGCAAAAGAAACAATCAACAAAATGAAAAGTCAACCTATAGGCTGGAAGAAATTTGAAAACCATACATCCAAGGGGTGAATATCCAAAATACGTAAGGAACTCATAAAATTCAAGTAACAAACAATGACGACAATCTGATTTAAAAATGGGCAGAGGACCCAAATAAACATTTTTCCAAAGAAAACAAGTATATGAAAAAAAAATGCTCAACGCCACTCATCATCAGGGAAACTCAAATCAAAGCCACAATGAGATATCGCTCCCACCTGCTGGGATGGCTATTTTCAAAAAGACAAGACGTAATAAATGCTGGTCAGGATGTGGAGAAAAGGGACGACTTATGCACTATTGGTGGGAATGTAAATTGGTGCTGCCACTATAGAAAAGAGTATGAGCATTCCTCAAGAAATGTAAAACAGGGGCGCCTGGGTGGCTCAGTCGGTTAAGTGTCTGCCTTCGGCTCAGGTCATGATCCCAGCGTCCTGGGATCGAGTCCCACATCAGGCTCCTTGCTTAGCGGGGAGCCTGCTTCTCCCTCTCCCTCTGCTACTCTCCCTGCTTGTGCTCTCTCTCTCTGTGTCAAATAAATAAAATCTTTTTTAAAAAAAATAAAAAAGAAATGTAAAACAGAAGTACTATATGATCCAGCAATCCCACTTCTGGGTATATAAGCAAAGGAAATTGAATCACTATCTTTAAGAGATATCTGTATTCTTTTTTTTTTTTTTTTTTTTTTTAAAGATTTTATTAATTTTTTGACAGAGAGAGACACAGCGAGAGAGGGAACACAAGCAGGGGGAGTGGGAGAGGGAGAAGCAGGCTTCCTGCAGAGCAGGGAGCCCGACGCGGGGCTCGATCCCAGAACCCTGGGATCATGACCTGAGCTGAAGGCAGACGCTTAACGACTGAGCCACCCAGGCGCCCCGATATCTGTATTCTAATGTTTATTGCAGCATTACTCACAATAGCCAACACATGGAAACAACCTAAGTGTTCACTGATGGATGAATGGATAAAAAAATATATAGTATATATGTATGTGTGTGATGGAATATTATTTAGCCATTAAAAAAAATAAAGAAATCCTGCCATTTATGACAAGAGGATGGACCTTGAGAACATTTTGCCAAGTGAAATAAGTCACAAAGAAAGATAAATACTGTATAACTTATGTGTGGAATCTAAAAACATTGAACTCCTAGAAATAGAGAGCAGAAGGTGATTGCCAGTAGCGGGGTTGGGGGGTGGTGGATGAAATTAGGAGATGTTTGTCAAAGGGTACAAACTTCCAGTTATAAAATAAATTCCAGGGATCTAAGGTACAGCATGGTGACTATAGTTAACAACTGTATTATATACTTCAAAATTGCTGTGAGAGAACAGCTTTAATGTTCTCATCAGAACAATAGTAATTACACAATAGTAATTATGTGAATATGTTAATTAATCTTATTGTGGTAAACATTTAACAACATGTACATATATCCAATCATAACATTGTACACCTTAAACTTACACAATGTCATATGTCAATTATATCTCAATAAAGCTGGTGGGGAGGATAAGATAGCAGGAGATAGGGAAATGATCCACCCTAAGTTATATGAGGGTGAGGAATAACATATCTGAAGAGCCTTCTACTCGGGGAGAGGCTGTTCATGCACCTGCCTGCTAGTTTATACACCCACACTCTGTGATCCAACCACCTCTGCCTCCTCAAGGGTTTCTCCCAGGTTTTATTAGAGTTTATTCATGAACCTCTCTCTCTTACTTCTCTGGCACCTCTAGGGCTGGGCTTGAGGAATGATACAATAGGACTTGCTAGTTCCAAATCTTACCTAAAACTGGAAACCTTGAGTTTCATTCTTCTGTATATAGCTGTCCAATTTTCCCAGCACCATTTATTGAAGAGACTGTCTTTTTTCCATTGGATATTTTTTTCCTGCTTTGTCGAAGATTAGTTGGTCATAGAGTTGAGGGTCATGGAAGGAGTCAAGATGTCCTTCAACAGATGAATGGTTAAAGAAGATGTGGTCCAGGGACGCCTGGGTGGCTCAGTCGGTTAAGCGGCTGCCTTTGGCCTGGGTCATGATCCCAGGGTCCTAAGATCGTGTCCCACATCGGGCTCCTTGCTCAGCAGGGAGCCTGCTTTTCCCTCTCTCTCCCTCTGCTTGTGCTCTCTCTGTCAAATAAATAAAATCTTAAAAAAAAGAAAAAAGAAGATGTGGTCCATTTATACAATGCAATATTACTCAGCCATCAGAAAGGTTGAATATTCAACATTTGCATTAACATGGATGGGACTGGAGGAGATTATGCTAAGTGAAATAAGTCAAACAGAGAAAGACAATTATCATATGGTTTCACTTATTTGTGGAACATAAGGAATAGCATGGAGGACATTAGGAGAAGGAAGGGGAAAATGAATGGGAGGAATCAGAGGGGGAGATGAACCATGAAAGACTATGGACTCTGGGAATCAAACTGAGGGTTTTAGAGGGGGACAGGGGATGGGTGAGCCCGGTGATGGGTATTAAAGAGGGCACGTATTGCATGGAGCACTGGGTGTTTTATGCAAACAGTGAATCATGGAACACTACATCAAAAACTAATGATGTACTAATGGTGACTAACATAACATAATAAAAATATTATAATAAAAAATAAAAATTAATTAATTAATTAATTAAAACCTGTTTTAATTTTCCTCTGTCTCAACTAACACACTAGCTTTAAAGTATTTGTCTTTTTTAAATGGAACAAAAAGAATTCTGCATGATAAACTAGAGCGGTTGGTCAAGATCAGATGAGTGTGCTCATGACTTAGTGGATTTCTCACTCAGCTGAATTGCCATTCATGGTGATGGTTTGGACTGTTTGGAATTTTAATTTGTTTATCCTTAACCATACATTGTCTAATTTATACACATAATTGACTGATGGTCAAGTACAGAAAGCGTTGGAGAAACTGATGTTGAAACACAAGTTAATAAGTAGCATGATAATGATAGTAATTTTGCAAATTCCTTTCAAGATTTTAACTAGATCTTCATGGAAATTATCTAAACAAAATTCTTACATAGCACATAGCCAGATGTCCCAAGTATTTTGAAAACCAATGCTAAGAAAGACAAATCTAAAATGATTACATCCAATTTGTCTTTTCATTGACTGAGAATTAATTCTACCCACACCTGCAATGAAGAGAAAATGGCATCTTGAAACTTTCTCTATTTACATCATCTAGAGAAAATTTTTTTTACTATTAATATCAGCCAAGTGATTTTTCTAGTGTTATGATGCAAAAATTCCAGACATCATTTTTGAAAGCTTTATGTCTAGTTTGGATGCCCCAAAACCTATTTAAATAAATGTATAAAATGAAATTAATTATAAATTATATAGGGGAAGGGAGGGAAAACTGAATGGGAAGAAATCAGAGAGGGAGACAAACCATGAGAGACTCTTGACTCCATGAAACAAACTGAGGGTTGTGGAAAGGGAGGTGGGTGGGGGGATGGGGTAACTGGGTGATGGGCATTAAGGAGAGGGCACGAGATCTGATGAGCACTGGGTGTTATACGGAACTAATGAATCATTGAACACTACATCAAAAACTTATGATGTATTATATGCTGGTTAATTGAATGTAAACAAAAATGCCCATTTTGCAACCTTAAAAAAATAAATAAATTATACTAATAACATCTATTACAACACCAAACTATTTTTCGTTTACTTATTGAAAAAATGCATTTGCTTGCACACACATACACATGTCTGGAAAAAAGGAAGAGACTCAAAGATGTCAAAGTCATTCATAGAAAGACATCCAGATCTTTACTTGAGAACTGCCAAGGAAAGCTGCCTCACTTACAGTACTTACTTTTCACAATTATGCTGTTTTAGAGTTTTCTTATCCCTGCAAATATTTTTAATCTTGTTTTTACTTTGTTAGATATAGTAAGGATAATTGTTCTTCTCGTGTGTCTGATAAGTTCCAACATCTGAATATTTTTGCAGATCTCATTTTGTTGAGAGAGGCTAAATTTCTTAAGCCAAACTCATTGTTAATAGGCTCCTATAATGTGATTTATGAATATATGTTTGTATGTGTAGTAATTATTTTTAATTGTAGTGAAATATGCATAACATAAAATTAACCATGTTAATCATTTAAAAGTGTACATTCAGTGGCACAAAGTACATTCACAGAGTTGTGTGACCATCATCACTATGTAGTGAGACTATGTCAACCTAAAAAGCTGTGAAGCAAAAGAAACAGTCAACAAAATGAAAAGGCAACCTACAGACTGAGAGAAAATATTTGCAAATCATATATCTGATAAGGGGTTAATTTCCAAAATATATAAGGAACTCATACAACTCAATAGCAAAAAGAAAAAAATCCAATTAAAAAAATAGGCAGAAGAACAAACAGACATTTTTCTAAAGAAGATATCCAGATGGCCAACAGTCACATGAAAAGATGTTCAACATCGCTCATCATCATGGAAATGCAATTCAAAACCACAATGAGCTGTCTCTTCACCCCTGTTAGAAAGGCTCTAATCAGAAGGCAAGAAGTAACTGTTGGCAAGGATATGGAGCAAAGGTAACTCTCGTGCACTCTTGGTAAGAATGTAACTTGGCACAGCCACTATAGAAGACAGAGTAAAGGTTTTTCAAAAAATTAAAAATGAAACTGCCATATAATCCAGCAATCCCAAAGGAAATGAAATCACAATCAGAAATTGAAGAGATATACGGACTCTCAGGTTCATTGCAGTGTTATTTACAATAGCAAGACACGGAAGCAACCTAAGTGTCTGTCGAATATTTTTGAACAACTGACCTCTTCAGGAGCATATCACAAAATATAAACGCTACATGAGTTCTTAAACTTAAAAAAGGAATATTCTTTCCAGCTTTATCACTAAAAGTAGCCCCACAACAATGGCACTTTTGCCCACTACAAACACTCATGCAAACTTCCTAACCCCAGATTTTAATCACGAATGCTGTTCTCCACTGAAAGGAACCACGGCTTATTGAAAAAAGTTCACATTAAGTTTGGAAACAGGAAAAATCCAGGATAAACACGCTGTTTCCAGAAAGCAATGATGTTGTCAAAGTACTAGGGCCATGTTTTATTTTATTTTATTTTGTTGTTGTTGTTGTTGTTTAGAGAGGGGAAGGGGTGAGGGGCAGAGGGAGTGCGAGAGAGAATCCCAAGCAGGCTTCACACCCAGCACAGAGCCCTACACGGGCCAGATCTCACAACCATGAGATCAATGACCTGAGCCAAAATCAAGAGTCAGATGCTTAATTGACTGGGCCACCCAGGCACCCCTAGGGCAATGTTTAAAGAATCAAGAAACCAGTTTATAAGGGCTCCCTTTTGCAGTGTTGAAGTAATTTTGGCTCAAGAAGTATAAGGAGGAAGAGTGGAAGGAGGGATGGGATGGAAAGAATAAAGGGAAAGGATGGTTAATTGAAAAAAGTTCTTTTGAATGTATGCATGTAAAATTCCAAGAATTAAAATAACATTCAAATAAATAAATATATAAATAAATA
The DNA here is from genome assembly GCF_004348235.1 of Phoca vitulina. Classification (NCBI taxonomy): domain Eukaryota; kingdom Metazoa; phylum Chordata; class Mammalia; order Carnivora; family Phocidae; genus Phoca; species Phoca vitulina. Next base: position 29,836,674 of record NW_022589719.1, on the reverse strand, counting down.
ACAGTCAAAAGAGAAAGGTTAATATGAGGAGGCGGAGAGGTGAGGGGATTAAAATACCAAAAAAAAGGGCATGATTAGTTTTTGTTGATTTTAACAAGTAGAAGAGTATTTACATATTTGAGCCTTTTGTTTCTTCCAGTGTAAGTATATTTCTGTTTGTAAGTAATGAATATGCTTTTTTTCATCTGTGTAAACAGAGAAGGAAATAAGTCAAATAATCTGGAAAGAGTATGCAGTGTATGAAGACCAGGACGGTCTGATCGGCGTCAATGGTAAATCAGGTAGATTGGAGCTCCAACAGTGAATCCGTGCTAGCGGTCCCACAAAACAGCCAACTGCAAGGGGCGGGGTCAACAGTGTGTTCCAAAGTGATTAATCAGCCAAATGTAAAAAGAAGAGAGCTGACCACTCAGGCTTCATCACTCATGCCCTAGGAGATGACACTTCCATGTGTCTCCACTAACATATAATGAGATGCCAAGAGCACAAACAAAAAATTTAAATAATGGTAACTGACCTGTTCTGCATAATCATAATGACAGGAGGCCAGGCGAAGAAGATTCTAAAAGAACATCATGGGGAATGGGCGTGGGAGGATCCAGTTTGTAAAATCCAAAAATCTACCTGATGTAACAAACTAAATTAAACTACAAACAAAGAAGAAAGCTAAACCTGATAACTAGTGGCTTGAATCTGAATCACCCCAGGAGTCCCCTGCTCTAACTATAAATCAGTCCATTTGTAATCCATATTGCTTCTTTAACCTCAGCTGGTTTGAGGACTTCTGATCAAAACTGCCAGTAAACCTCCAATATCCATTTTCCCCTTCTTCCATACTACAGAATTTTGGCCACTCAGAAAAAAAGGCTACATTTCACAGCCTGTCCCAAAGAAAAGTATGGCCGCATGAATCCTTAGCAGCGGGATTTTCTGGACAATGGGATGTGGCGGAAATAATGTGCATAACCTCTAGACTGTCTTCAAAGAGAAGAGATATGCCCTCTCCTCTCCTTTTCACTTTTGAACCTAGGCAGCCCACCTCCAGAACAAAACAAAGCAAAACAAAAAACAGAAAAAACCCTAATTCTGAACCCTCATGTTATATGTGTTGTACTGTTATATTGCCACTAGCTCCATCTTGCTCTTCTGACATCACTAGGTTGTTGCCTTCCTTCATCATCACGATCCCAAAGGATTCATTCCTCCGTCTGCTTTCTAGAACCTCACCTGGAAGGGAAGAGACGCAAACAAGAACGGCCTTCAGATCCCAAACTCTTAACACTGTGCTCTTATGCCCTCTAGTGGAAAGATCTGGTACTTGACGTAATGATTGAGGATCTGCTCTGGCCCCAGGAGGGCAGTGTGTGAAAAGGTCCCGGGGCACCGGGGGTCAGTGTGGAACAGGAACATTGTCCAGATGCCTAAAAGGGTATCAGCAAAACCTAGAAGAATCCCAATTGTGCCGTCTACCACCTGGCTCAGGACTCTCACTGCTTCTTCAGTGGAAAGGACCAAAAGTCGATGTCAGAACTGAGCACAGAATTACCATGGTTCCTCGCCTAAACTCATTTATGTCATCTGCATTGTAAACATGCTGGCTGAACACCCACAGGACGCCAGGCACTGTTCTGTGTCTCGTGATCAGCACACAGATAAGATGCTTATTCTCGAAGATTTACATTCTAATGGGAGGAGGAGACAGGGACAGGGACAGGGGAAGGAACAGATTCGAACAAGTGACAAAGGAAATTTTCAACTATTAATGTTTGCAGGCCCTGCTCCTGGCTCCCAGGGAAGCTCTGTTTTTACCCAGGTCAGAATGACTTCACCAAACTTCAAAGCGTGGGCTCTCTTTCTGCCCTGAGCACACATTGTACATCTGTTTCATTAGCAAATGACCTAAAAGAAACATTTCAAACTAAAGATAAAGGTAAAAAGCTCCCCGAGTTCCATTCCGCACCTCCGAGGCCGGCAACTGTGCACACGCTAAAAGCATAAGATAAAGTTTGTCACTGTCTGAAATGTCCTTCATCATGATGATTTGTAACTCTTGAGGTAACAACAAAAAAAAAAAACCTACATAACCCTGTATTCCACATTCTTTCTCCAGAGCACTCCCTTCTTTGTGAAGATTGTGTATCCCGGGGAGCTGTCCTCACTGGGGCTCGAAGAAAACTCTCTTCCCTTTTTTTTTTTATTTATTTATTTTTTTTATTTTTTTAAAGATTTTATTTATTTATTTGAGAGAGAGAGAATGAGAGAGAGAGAGCACATGAGAGCAGGGAGGGTCAGAGGGAGAAGCAGACTCCCTGCTGAGCAGGGAGCCTGATACGGGACTCGATCCAGGGACTCCAGGATCATGACCTGAGCCGAAGGCAGTCGCTTAACCAACTGAGCCACCCAGGCGCCCTCCCTTTTTTTTTTAGAAATTCTAAAAGTTTTGTTCATTGTACGTCAACACAAATAAGAAATAAATTCATACAAGTGGTGTCACCAGATTGTGTAGGGCTTTAAACGTCAAGGGACGTGAGGAGAGGTTTTAATGCAGGGGCCACATTCTTGGAATCGGGTTTCTAAAACACCACTCTGGCTGCTAGGTAGAAAACAGACTATAGGGAACAAGGACAGAAGGAGGAGGACCAGTCGGAAGATTCCAGCAGAGGTCCCGAGGAGGGAGGAAGGTGGCTTGAATTGGGAAGGAAGCAGTAAAGGACAAGAGAAGAGGAAGGACTGGGCTTCACTGGGGAGGTGAAGCCAACAGCATTGCTGATGGATTAGATGGGGGGAAGGAGTTGAGGGAAAGGGAGAGAAATCCAGGATTTTCTACTTCTCATTTCAGACCAGAGCCCCCATCACTCTCACTATATCCTCTTGTTTTCTTAACAAACTCCCAATTTAAAGAACTCTCCAGGTGATTAAACGGAATGGATCCCACCTAACGCAGAGATGATTCTTGATCCAAGAGTGCACACAGCCAGGTAAGAAGCCTTCTTCTGGAACAGCCTTATCTCTTCTGCACATGCTTATATGGTGCTTGGCCTGGAGTGGAGTAAGATGAGGCAGCTTCTACAGTGTTCCAGCACCCTCCACTCCAATGGGGGCTGCCTGTCCCTCATCTGAAAAGGCTGCTGCCCAAGAAGCTTTAGAGATGCCTTGGAATAAGCCCTCCCCAGGCGTCCTAAGGACATCCTCTCCTCTCAACCTCAGTCAACAGCTCAGGAATCTGTGACAGGAACGCTGGACCCTTGTCCCATACCTGAGGACAAAGAAGAGTCCAGGTGGAATGATCATCGCACGTGGCAGCCCAGCTAAATGCTTCCCGTGACTATGGAACCGATTTTAACCTGTCAGGCAAACCCTGGAGTCAAAAGTTTTTAGAAACATCAAGCTGGGGGTGCCTGGGTGGCTCAGTCGTTAAGCGTCTGCCTTCGGCTCAGGTCATGATCCCAGGGTCCTGGGATCGAGCCCCACATCGGGCTCCCTGCTCCGCGGGAAGCCTGCTTCTCCCTCTCCCACTCCCCCTGCTTGTGTTCCCTCTCTCACTGTGTCTCTGTCAAATAAATAAATAAAATCTTAAAAAGAGAAAAGAAAAGAAACATCAAGCTGTATGACCAACTTCAAATACCTCCTTTAATTAGGTAAAATGAAAGTAATTTTCCCAACTAGTCCAAATGTCCTAAATTCTACTCTTTTCAGTTCTGTTCAGAGTCTGGTATGGGTTGAATTGTATCTCCCCAAAAAAGATACGTCGAAGTCCCGGCCCCCATTACCTCAGAATGTGACTTTATTTGGAAAGAGGGTGATTGCAGATGTATTTAGTTAAGATGAGGTCGTACTGGAGTGCCCCAGCCCCAGTGACGTCCTCGCAAGAAGACACAGACAGGGAGAATGTCACGTGAAGATGGAGGATTGGGGTGGCGCATCTGAAAGCCAAGTAATGCTCGGAGCCAACACAAGCTAAGAGAGGGGCACAGAACAGACTCTTTCTAAGAGCCTTCAGAAGGAACCAACCCCGCTGACACCTCCATGTTGGACTCGTAGCTTCCAGCACCGTGAGACCATTTCTGTTGTTTCAAGCCACAGAACTTGTGGTACTTTGTTACAACAGCCGCAGGAAACTGATACCAGTCAACTGAGTGGAAAAGAAGCTGAACACCACTAGGCCGTTGAGGGTCCTTCATAAAATTCACTCTCCCCTCAAGAAGCATCATGGCCCAATAGAAAGGGCACATCTAGGGTAGGGAACTGAGGAGATCTGGGTTTGAATGGTGGCTTACTGGCTATCTTTACTTGAGAAACAGTTTTAACTGCTTGAAGCCCTTCCTCATCTACAAAAACAAAGGGAGGAGAGGATAAGTCAATCTAACTCAAGATCCTGCTGAAGCATTTGATGTCAGTGTAATTGATGATTCAGGAGCATAAACGTTAGTTTTTAAATGTTTGGGTTAAATAGAAAGCAGCAAAAGTGATAAGCTGTCATTTCTGGGATTAAGTTATAAAAAGGCTACGGAGGGCAGCTGGGTGTTTTCAGTCGGTTAAGCATTTGACTTCGGCTCAGGTCCTGATCGAGCCCCGTGTCAGGCTCAGTGGGGAGTCTGTTTCTCCCTCTCCCTCTGCTCCCACTCATGCTCTTGCTCTCTCAAATAAATAAATAAAATATTTATAAATAAATACAATAAAAAGGCTATGATTCCATCTTGAGTCTCTCTCTCTCTCTCTCTCTGTCTCTCTCATCACTCATTCTAGAGGAAGCCAGCTGCCATATTGTGAGGTAGCTATGAGGAGAGTCCCACATGCTGAGAAACAGAGGCCTGACAACAGCCACATGGGATCAGATACCCTGCTCCCAGGAGGACCTTCGGATAAGACCCTATCCCTAGCCAGCAGCTCAGCTGCATCTTTGTAACAGACCTTGAGCCCAAGGCACCCAGCTAAGCCAGGTCCAGAATCCTGACCCACAGACACTGTGAGCTAATAAATATGTGTTGTTTAAGCCACTAAGTTTGGGGGCGATTTGTTACACAGTAATAAGTGACTACTAGAGTAGGTTCCATGGGAATTTGAGTTGGCGGAAGGATTTGGAATATGTATTTTGGAGACTGAAGTTTAGACTTTTTTTCTCATGATATGGGATGTACTGAGCAGCAGGGCCAACTTCAGTAAAATGACAAAACATGCATTTTGAGTGTGTGCTTTCCTCCATGAAGGAAAGTTCCTGAATCAGATTCATAACAGCCTTCCAGTGGCTTCTTGACAAACCTTTTCCCCGCTGAAATCTCCTAGTGCCTGCTCATTCACCCACCCATACCTTCTCTTTCCACCTTTACAAAACTGAGCAAGATAAATCCCGTTTTCCAAAACCCACTTGTAGTGAACTGAATGACTCCCAGAAAGAAAGGTCTACACCCTAATCCTCAAAACCCGTGACTATTGCCTCATATGGTAGGAGTGACTGTGCCCTCATACGACAAAAGATGTGATTAAGTTAAGGGTTTTGAGAGGAAGGGCTTATCTAGATTATCCAGGTGGGCCCTAAATTCAATGACAAGAGTCCGTGTAAGAGTGACGGCAGAGGAGGAGGCAACACCACCTGAGGCCGAGAAGGGAGAGATGTGGCCGCGAGTCAGGGAGCTCCAGGAGCCACCAGCAGCTGGAAGAGGCAAAGAACTGTTTACCCGAGAGCCTCCGAAGGAAGTGTGGTCTTGCCGACACCTTGATTTCAGACTTCTGGTCTTCAAAACTGTAGGAGAATACATCTCTATTGTTTTAAGCCATGCGGTTTGTGGTAATTGTTACAGCAGCCTCTGGAAACTAATACCTCACCTATTTCCACATACAGACGTCCCCTTTGGTTCCTGTACGTTATGAGCCAATGTTTGCATCCTCCCAAAACTCATGTGTTTGAAGCCCCAACTCCCATTATGATGGTGCTTGGAGGTGGGACCTTTGGAGATAATTGGGTTTAGATGAGGTCATGAGGGTCCCACCTGATTAGTGCCCTTGTAGGAAGATAGAGAGATCTGCCTCTCTCTGTGCACACACTGAAGAAAGGCCATGTAAGCCCACAGCAGAAGGCAGCTGTCTACAAGCCAGGAAGTGGATCCTCGCCAGATACTGAATCTGCCAGCACCTTGACATTGGACTTCCCAGCCTCCAAAACTGTGAGAAATAAATTCCTGTTATTTAAGCCACCCAGTCTATGGTGGGAGGGGAGGAGGAGGAACAGGAAGCGGAACAGGAAGCAGAAGGAGAGGAAGAAGAGGAGGAGGAAGGAGAAGAAGGAAGAGGAGGAGAGGAGAAAGAAGAAGAAGGAGGTGGAGGAGGAGGAGAGGAGAAAGAAGAGGGAGAAGAAGTGGGAGAAGGAGAAGGAGAGGAAGAAAGAGGAGATGAAGGGGTAGAAGGGGGAGGATGAAGAGAGGGGAGTCTATTGCTCCACCCCATGACTGTGTGACTTGCTTTGGTCAAAGAGATATTACCAATTATGATGCAAGTAGAAGCTTGGAAAGTACTTGCTCGCAGGGCTTTCCTCTCTTGCTGCTCTTTGACTTCCAGGCTAGCTTGCTTCCAGTGAGAATGAGAGGCTCCTGGAGCTGAAATGAGCCTGCCAACCAACCCACCAGCTGACTACATACACATGAGAAAGCCCGGCAGAGATCAGCTGAGCTGGCCCAGACAGAAGAACCCACAAATTCATAAGCCAAATAAATGATGGTTGTATTATTTTTTTAAAAAGATTTTATTTATTTATTTGACAGAGAGAGAGACACAGTGAGAGAGGGAACACAAGCAAAGGGAATGGGAGAGGGAGAAGCAGGCTTCCCGCGGAGCAGAGAGCCCGATGCGGGGCTCGATCCCAGGACCCTGGGATCACGACCTGAGCCGAAGGCAGACGCTTAACGACTGAGCCACCCAGGCGCCTGATGGTTGTTTTAAACAACTACATTTTGGAGTGCTTTGTTACACAACAATAGATAGTTGACATAGTTCCTCAAGGTCACCTCAATCCAGTAATAAATGTTGATATCCATAGAGGGTCAAGCTCTGCGTTCAGGGAGGAGATAATATCATGGGCCACTTCCTGATCTTATTTTCTGGGGGAAAAAAAGAATTTGCATAACCTTGCTTCAGACTGGCCTATGCTCCAAGAAGACTTCCAGTCTGCCCTGCCATTCCTCCCTGAGTGACCTTGGCCACGTCCCTCTCTCTCTGGGCCTTGGTCCTCTCATCTATGCACTTAGGAGAACAGGTTTGATAAATGGTTCTCAAACACTGATTTATGACAAAGTTTGCATCTGAGTGCAGTAAAATGAGAAAAAAAAAAAGAAGATAGTAAATATTCCTGTTTCATCTAAAATTCTTCCATTTAAAGGACTCTTCTTTAGTTTCAGATTGTATCCTCCCTATGCTGGTAATGTTAAATTGTCCTTTTAAATAATGAGAAGAAAATGGACCAGGGAGAATATAGGTGAAACAAAATTTGCCAAATGTTGATAAATGTTGAAGTTGAGCGATCTTAGTATATGTTTGAGTAATTCCGTAAGAAAGGGTTTTAGTAAATGATGGTACAAGTCACAGCTGGTGCTTGGGCATGCGTTTGGTATGAAATTTAATTCTAAAGTGGCAAAAAAAATGGCAATTCTAAAAAACAAAACTAGAAAAGGAGGAAAAGGAGGAGGGGGGAGGGGAAGGAGAAGAAGAGGAAGAACAGTCACTGGGAAAAGTCAGTGAGTGCAGACAGAATGCCCCTCCGCCCCCCACTTCACACTTCTCCTGCAATATCCCCCCATTCCTTCCTTCTCCACTGGGTGCCAGAAACTTCGCACCCTGACTTCCAAGTGAGCAAAGGTCCTAATCAGGGGTCTCTATTTCACGGAAGTTCAGACGAAATGGTGCCTGTGAACAGGCTGTGGGAGGGGATGGTGCCTACACGTGCCTCCCCTCCCACCTGTTGAGCAAAGCAGGTGAACTGACTGACTCCTGGTCCTGGCCACATGCCCCTCCTAGGGGTCCTGTGAATATAGAGGTGGACAGAGCCTTGCTATGCTGCCACCACACCCTCCTCCCATACCCATGGCTGACTGGCAGAAACTGTCGACACCTTGACCACAGCCCATTGGCCAGTCATTGATGGCCTGACTCCCTATTGCCTTACCAACAGGCTTTCTCTGGCCCCCGGAGCCTGCTCTCCCCAAGCATGGCAACCTACACGTGCAGGGGAATTAACTATTTGCACAACATTCCATGACCCATGGCTCACCAGAGTTCATGTCAAAATATCCCAGCTCCCTCAGTCTGGGTTCAGGAATAACTCAGAGACACACGCTCCATGCGGTCTCCAGCAGTTCCCCAGTGGGATTCAGCTCCAGGTGCCCACAAGGGTATCCTGCTTGATGACACACCCTCTATTGGTCCCGCTTCCCCACTGCCCTACTAGGTGTCCTGGGACCACCTCCTAAATAAACCACCTGCTCATGTCTCAGGCTCAGTATGCTTATAAGAGAGCCCCAACTAAGAAACAGACTTCAGAAATTGTACTAGATAGAATAATGTCCCCTCAGTAGCATCCACATCCTAATCCCCAAAACCTGTGAATATGTTATCTTACAGGGCAAAAGGGATTTTGCCAGTCTTGAGACTGCAAGAAAATTGCAAGATCAAAGTAATCCTGGATTATCTGGGTGGGACCAATGGTTGAGTCAGAGAAGATGTGATGATGGGAGCAGAAGTTGGAGCAGTGTGGTTGCTGGAAGGGGCCACAAGCCAAGGAATGTGGGCAGCCTCTAGAAGCTGGAAAAGGCAAGGAAACAGTCTCCTCTAGAGCCTCTAGAAGGAACGCAGCCCTGCTGACACCTTGATTTAAGACCAGTGAGACTTTTTTGGACTTCTAATCTCTAGAACTGTAACAATAAGTCTGTGGTGCTTCAAGTCACTAAGCTAATGAAAATTCATTACAGTGGCCATAGCAAACTTATACAGTAATCAATCAACCACTCTTTCCCACCCAACCCAAGAAGTCACAGAATGCTTCCCAACATATGCCCATCAACAGGAATTAGTACACAAAGAATTATCCATGTACCACCCCTGTGCCAGGAACACCTGCCCTCTAGATCCAGACCCTTGGGACACATCAGAGCCACCCTCTCCCTTCCCTCACCCAGTGAGTGTCCAACCCTCACTGGCCTGTGTTCACAGGCACATTGCCAATGAGGGGCACCACTTCCCTGACTCTCTGTGTGAAAGATGCTCCCTGGAGCACAACACGGAAAGCTCCAGAAACGACTCCCGGTGGTCCTGGGACCCCTCCAGTGCCTGACCTAGGGATGCAGCCGTTTGGATGTGAGATGCTTTGCTGAGGCTGCTTTGGTGCTGCCATTTTGTTTCAGGGACATCCTGACACAGCCTACGACACACGTCACTGAACAGTCAATGCTTTATTATCAAGCAATGTGGGAAACAGACACCTTGATGCCAAACCCAAGACCCTCCCTACCCCATCCCCCCGACCCAGGTGGGGATCAGGGATGCCTGTTGCATTATAACTCGTTGAGGGTGAGGAAATGTTAGAGGATAGCGACTATTTTTCCCAATCGGTTGATCAAGGCCCCAGCTGCCTTATTATCGTCCTTTGCCCCCAGCGGAAGCTGTCCACAGGGCGGTGGTCAGTCTGGCTTCCCGGAGGGGACGGGGAGAGAAGCGGCAGTCCCGCCGCCGGCGCCCCTCGCGGCCACACGGCGTCGCTGTCGAGTCGTCCCGGCTGGGGTCTGCCGCCTCGTGGGCCCCGAGCCACGCCGAGGTCCGCAGCCGCCGCGGCGATCCTTCAGAAGGCGCCCCCCTTCCCTGGGCGAGGAGGCCTTCACCACCTTCTGGGAGAGGCTGCCTCCAGTAAGGCTGGCCGAGGAGGCCCGGGTACCCGGTCCAGGTGGCGCGGGAGGCTGGGAGACTTGCTGCCTCCTCCTCTCTCTCTGTCTCTCAATCTGGAAAAGATGCACGTTCGTGCACAAAAAAATCGCTGGAGGGCGCCCAGACACTGACTGGGAAAACACAAATTAAAGACAAAATCTCCTGCCAACCCAGAACACCTCTCTGCAAAAGTAGAAGGGAAAGAACACAATTTCATGATTAAATAAGGGTTTGGGCGCCCGGGTGGCTCAGTCGTTAAGCGTCTGCCTTCAGCTCAGGTCATGGTCCCAGGGTCCTGGGATCGAGCCCCACATCGGTCTCCCTGTTCGGCGGGAAGCCTGCTTCTCCCTTTCCCACTTCCTCTGCTTGTGTTCCCTCTCTCGCTCTGTCTCTCTCTGTCAAATAAATAAATAAAATCTTTAAAAATAAATAAGTAAAAAAATAAACGTTCAACCAGAATGTGCTGCACATCACGGGCAGCCCGCAAAGAGATGGCAAAGAAGACTTCTCTCCTTTTCTATGGCCAGGCAGATGGCCCAGTACATACATGACATGTGCTCAAGATAAGCGACAGCCCGCCCTCCACCAAGAGGACGTGACAGCACGATTGTTCATGCTAAATGTACCTAGTAATTACGGTGGTCACCTGTGTTTGCTAATTGCCTTCATGCAGAAGAAAAATCCCTTCCTCCTATCTCTATGACAGGAGGTAGGTGTGCAACTTGGAACCACGCACCCGCTGAAGTCAGGCCGTACTCTCCCACGGAAAGCGGGAGACGGGCGCTTTCTTCCTCCCTGATTCCATTTCAAAGAGCTGGCTTCCAGGTCCTTCAGGAAACATTCCCGGGACATAAAGCTGGCAAGAGGCTTCGCTTATGAAAAGATTTACAGATATTTCAAAGAGGCAGAACTTACAATTGCGAAGTTTCTAAGCTGAATGCTCTAAGAAAAGGGAGGAAGTCTCTTCCCTTTTTTTTTTCAATAGGGAGAATTAAACTCGTTTTATTTTTCATTTGTATTTGCCCTTACACCCCCGTGGCAAACACTCGTTCCCCCTCAAAGCCACCACCTCTGCCTGCCCCCACCCCAGACCCTGCAACCTAGCCACCGCACGCGCGCAAGCACGCATGCCCATCGCACACACCCACAAGTGCCCAAAGGTGTGGGTACGCGTACTGCCGCCCGCTCTCTGCTCATCCTTTGTTTTCTGGACCATTTTCTTTTCCAAGCTGAGCTGACTAAACCCAGCAAGAGTTAAGACGGGTCTGGGTGACCCCCCAGGCAAACTACAGAGGTGGAAGCAAAAATAAATCGTTGTTGTAAGCCGCTGAGTTTTAGGACATAACTGACCAATACAATAAACCTTGATTTCTTTTTTAGCACCTGATGTGTAGTTCAGGATCCAGCAGCATGGAAATCAACCCCTCCTGATGTGCGTGTGCGCAAACACACACACACACACACATATTTGTGCACATGCATGTGTACACACATGCACAGCACAGCCAGGAGAAATTGCTGGACCTTTCAGTCCCTACTCTGTGTAGAGCTGGTGCAGCTAATCACATGCCAGACACCACTCCATGGTTGGTTTTGCAATCCTGGCTTCTGCCCTCACCCCTCCTGGCACCTCTCTGGCTCACTTGGTTGACCATGGGCCCAGGGGCTGTAAGCACTCAGCCAGGAGAGGTGAGGAGTAGAGGAGGTGTCCAGAACTGTAATGGGACCAAAGGCCTCCTGTCATCTTTAAGTTGAAAGCCAGGGACGCCCGGGTGGCTCAGTGGGTTAAGCGTCTGACTCTGGATTTCGGCTCAGATCATGATCTCAGGGTTGTGAGATCGAGCCCCGCATCAGGCTCTGTGCTCAGCGGGGAGTCTGCTTAAGATTCTCTCCCTCACCCTCTCCCTCTGCCCCTCCTCTCTCTCTCTCTCTAAAATAAGTAAATAAATCTTTAAAATATGTGTGTGTGTGTGTGTGTGTGTGAGTCAAAAGCCAAACGTTTGGGTACTGAGACTGGGTGGCCGCTAGTAAATAATTACCAGATGCAGCCCCCATATTGGATTTCTCAGCACCCCCAGGAAGCTGCCAGATAAATGGGTCCCAAGGGGTCAGGGCAAACAGCAACATGGACATCTCCATCACAAAGACTGGCACCAAATTAGCAGGGAGGGGGGCGGCTGTGAGTGTGCAAGGAGGAAGGCGAGTGAGTGGCAGAGCGTTCCCCCAACCAGAGGACACCCCTGCACCAGGGAAGACTATGAGGAAATCAATGAAGACAGCAGTGTGGCATCTCAGCAGTGATGTCCTCCAAAGCAGGAGCTGAGAGAAGAGGCTGGCCTGTGAAGTTTAATGTCACAGGGAGCTAAGGGACACTAGCATCTCAGTTAGTGGGCTTGGAATGAACTAAGACAGATAACACGGCCTTCCCCCCACCACGTATTTTTTAAAATAATAATAATAATAGAGACTGGATCTGGCTGGTTCGGCAGGGGTGGGGGTGAGCCTGAGCCTGGGACAGGGCCAGGGATCTGGGTCCACCTGGCTTCTTCACTGTGAACCCTCGCGCTCAGGGTGCATCCTGCCTCCTGACCTACCATAGCCTGGCCTCTGTCTGCCTTCACCTTCAACCAACAGACCATAATAATAAAGCTCCCTGGTCTGTGCCGGTCTTCTGCGGAGACTGCAAGAAGTAACTAGAGGGGACAACACCTTGAATCGGGCCTTTCTTGCCCTCGGGGTTCTCTGCTGAGGCCCCAGGGCCCAGAGGGCCATCTCTGCTGGCTCACTGAGGCGTTAGAAAAGCAAGCCCTCCCCCCAGCCCCACCTCCCCCAGTCTACACCAACGAGGTTGAGAAGTTCAAGAGACGGTTCTGAGGCGCCTGGGTGGCTCAGTCGTTAAGCGTCTGCCTTTGGCTCAGGTCATGATCCCAGGGTCCTGGGATCGAGCCCCGCATCGGGCTTCCTGCTCCGTGGGAAGCCTGCTTCTCCCTCTCCCACTCCCCCTGCTTGTGTTCCCTCTCTCGCTGTCTCTCTCTGTCAAATAAATAAATAAATAAAATCTTTAAAAAAGAGAGAGAGACGGTTCTGAGTTAGAGTGGTCAGCCCAGGAGGAGGAAAAGTGTTGACACAAACACCCCCAAAAAACACCACCCCTCAAGCCAGGTGAGAGGGGGACTCATGAGCGCCACCGTGGAGGGCGGAGGCAGCAGAGAGGACTGTGGCACATCATTCCCACACTGTCGTCCTGGGCGCAGGCTGAGCCGCTGACCCTCTGGGCCTTGCAGCCTCTGGAGCAGAGCCAGGGGAGAGAAGGTGGGAGGAAATGGAGACCAGCCTGGCAGAACGGAGGGGAGAGGGCTGCAGTAGGGAGACCTGCCTCCCACCATGGCCAGAGTGGACATCCAGAAGAGAGCTGGACTGGAGTGCTGCTACGGGACTTTACCCAAGAGGGCTGCCTGTGGGCCCAGAAAGAGGCTTTGTCAGGAGCACTGGGCAGGATCAGACGTTCCCTACATCAGGATCAGTGCAGGCTGAGCCCCCCGAGGGGTAAGCCCACCAGTTCACCTTCCTTGTGTGACAACAGGGTAATCAAGGAGTGCAACCTTTTCCTGTCATCCTTCCTCCCCTCTGGACCCTTCTGCCAGAGCCAGAATGCAGCTGCCTTCCCCGGAGGAAGAAGGTGAATCAGAGAGAGCCAACCCTCAGTGACCACACACCCACCACCCACCTTCCCCTCTGCTGAGAACCCCATCAGCTTGCATTGGAGAAGCTGATACTGGATGGAGGATAAATATTTCTATTGAGATAGGACGAGGCTTATTTTTTAACTTGGCAAAAAGAGTTTATTTTTTGCCCAACTTTTTACAAGAATTTTCAAACACACAGAAAAGTTGAAAGAATAGTGCAATAAACACCCATATGCTCACCCAAAAATTGTTGACGGGTGTGTGTGTGTGCGCGCGCATACGTGCATGGTTTGGCTGAACCATTTGAAAGCAAGCTTCAGACATCACGGCGCTTCACTCCTAAATCCTTCAAATCTCCTGAAAGAATCATACTTTTTGATGCCAGAAATGGAAATTGACCTAACATCGGAAGGAAATGGGTAAAGCTACACTTAGCTGAAATATTTTCTTTCTTTTTTAAAAAAAGATTTTATTTTTAAGTAATCTCTCCACCCAACGTAGGGCTCGAACTCACAACCCCAAGATCAGGAATCCCACACTCTACTGACCGAGCCAGCCAGGCGCCCCCGAAATATTTTCAAGGAGCGGGAAGAGAGAAGAGACAGAGCAAGTGCTAGGGCAGTGGGGTGAGAAAAATTGAACTATTTCCCGCTTGCACCCTGCGAAGTCCAGCCAGTTGAATAAACAAGTTCCATAAAGAAGATAAGATAATATCAGATAATGGCTGCTGCCAGGGAAAAAGGAAAAAAAGCAGGACACACGCAACAAGACTAGGAGGCGAGGCAACATTGGAGTGGCCGGTACAGAATGATGCCACATAGGAGCCGAGACCCCAGTGACAAGAAGTCAGCCAAACAAGACAATCGGGAGATCGGTGTCCAAGGCAGAGTAACCAACAAGGCCAGAGGCCTGGAAGCAGGAAGGCCATGGAGTGACAGGGACGGGGCGGCGGGGCGGGGGGGGGGGGGGGTTGGACAGGAAGTACTGAGAGAGGAGTAGGGTTGGACACCCAGATCTTGTCAGCCAAGGGGAGGAGTCTGGGGAGAATTTTAAGCAGAAAGGCGACTTGATCTGGTTTATAGTTTTAGATACTCTGCAGCTTAGTTGAAAAAGACTTGGGTGGGAGGCCCAAGAGGGAAGCCTGGAAACCATCATGGAGACTGCAATCCTCCAGGCGAGGGAGGTGGTGGCTTGGACCAGGATGGTGGCTGTGACGTAGGCAGTAATTGCCCCCCACCCATTTTAAAGATAAGGACACTGAGGCTCCGAGAAGCGAGGTGACTTCACCAAGGTCATGGAGGTTTTAAGTGGCAGGTCCAGGATTTTTCTTGGTACTTTTTTAATTGTGGTAAGATATATATAACATAAATTTACCATTCTAACCATTTTCACGTGTACAATTCAGTGGCATTAAGTACATCCCCCATGTTGTGTGACCATCACAAACCATCCATTTCCAGAACTTTCTCTTCATCGCACACAGAAGCTCTGGACCCATTAACAGTTGCTTCCCATTCCCCCCACTCAGTCCCTGGTTACCTCTACTCTACTTTTTATATGTATGAATCTGCCTGTTCTAGATACCTCCTATAGGTGGAATCATACAGTATTTGTTTTTTTGTGTCTGATGTCACTAGGCACGTTTTCAAGGCTCACTCATGTTGCAGCATGTATCAGAATTCCATTCCTTTTTAAGGCTGAATAATATTCCGTTGTGTGTGTGTACACCACATTGTATGTATCCATTCATCTGTTGTTGGGGTCCAGGATTTTTACCAGGTTGTCTGAATTTCAACGTGATTCTGGTGGGCTCTGCTCCCGGACCTTCCCCAGAGCCCAGCGCAGTGCCCCCCTGCGGCCACCAGAGGGCGCATAGGGCCCCGCCACCCCCCAGGCAGGCTCGCTGCAGGCACAGCGCGGTTGGTGGGCGGAAGAGCAACGTGGAGCCCAGGCTTTTTGCACGCACAGTCCTACACCCAAAACATGCAGATGAGAGGGAAGCTGGCTGCGGGCAAAGTGGCTGGACTACAGGCTCAGCCTCAAATGGAGGAAAGTGGGGAGGTCAAGGTGGGAGGGGCTGCCCCTATAATCTTCTCCAACAGCACAGGAAACAGGTGCTGTCCTCCCGTGTGAACAACCCCGGTGCTGAGGAGCTCAGTGCGCAGGCGTGGGGGGGGGGGGTGAGTCCAGCAAGGCTCGGACCCCCATTCTGCTCTTTCCCCACAGCTAAGTGAGCTCCAGCCTGAGCCAGGCACATTTTACAGACAAGGAAACTGAGGCTTGGAGTCATGCGCTTCGCTGATTGCCCAAGCGAGTGGAAGAGGCAAGCTCTGAGCACCGCGCCGTGGCCCTGTGCACTTCCCTTCTCCAAACTCAGTGCCCTGATTTCTTCAAGCACACCACAGAGGGAGGGCAGAGTGGTATGCTGTTCTGGAGGCTGGTCTGACCACCGTGGCCTCCCCACTTCTGAGCCCTGGGCCTCTCGTGATGCCACCCGAGTTCACCCTGCCTGGTTTTGGCAAGCCACCTCATGTTGACCAAAATTTCTGCCCACTTAAATCCTTCCATTTTTCTCGCATGTGCTGTTGGTTGCTGAGCCATTTCTCCCCATCCCCCACCCCCACCCCGGCCCCCACCGCATCCATGTGCAGCTGGGTCTTTGGATCCGAGTCCAGGAACTGACATTTATCCCTGTCAAATTTCATCTTGTTTGTTCATCTGACAAACATTTGTTCCGTGCCCACGCTGTACAGGCACTGGGGACACAGCCCTGAAAGACGAGTCCCCTGCCCCTAAGGAGCTCCCCCTGTCTTAGGCGCAGCCGCAGCTATCCCGTACCGCGCACTGAGCTGGGAGCCGCGTGCAGGTGGTCTCACTGGGCGTAGAGGTGACGTTGCCCCCATTTTGCAGACGGGGAAGCCAATGATCAGAAAGTTGATGCGACTTGTCTGAAGGGGCATACCTAGAGAGTGGCAGGCTCAGCACTCAGCCCTCCAATCCCTTTGGATTCTGATTCCATCCTCCTACTTAGATACCTTCTATCTCAGCTTTGAGTTCTCTGCAAGCCTGAGAAACTTTACTCGCTGCATTTCATCAACAGCACTGACGACACCACCCCACAGAGCCCCGGGGTAGGCCACCACTGCCCCCGTTCCCCAGACAGACAGCCGTCTATGATCCCACACCCTGTGCGTTCAGAAGGTACAACACACCTGACTGGAAACCACAGGACCGTTCTCCACCCCCATGCCCAAGCCCCAGCCCCAGGCTCCCTCCCCTGTCCAGGCAGCTGCACATCTGCTTGTTGGCATCTTTGGCCATCAAACCGGTCCCCAAGGCCACATCCTCTATGGGCAGGAGCCTTTGCCTGCACCATGGTGAAGATGCATCTGCCAGTGTCCCTCCCCAGGGGGAGACTGGAAGTCCAGGGACCAGGAGCGGGCAGTTGCTTTGGGATTTCTCAGGCTCCGAACATCCCCCTGTGCATCTGTGGCTTCTTCTCTCCCGCACCGTCTGCTCCGGGAACCTCAGCCCATCTTTTTCACTCAGCGTTTCTGCCAAGCGCAGGGAGATCAACTGCAGAGCAGGCCTGTGGCAGGAAACAAGGCAAGTGGAAAAATGCGCTGCTGGGGGAGGGAGGGTTGTGAGGTGGTCTCCAAGCTCCCAGCCAGGACCCAGAGACACCATCCCCCATGACAGGGTTCAGACCTACCACCCCACAGGACCACGAGCACCTGCCCTCCTCCCAGCCCTGTAAGGTTAGAACTATTACTGTGCCCATTTTGCAAGCGAAGACAATAGGGCTGGGCGGGTGGGGTCCAGGGCTGAGCACTCCCCCTGCGGAGACCGCTTCCTGAAACGAGATGGGGGGGGGGGGTGCTTGTGGACAGAGCGCACCTGCTGTAATGAACTCACGAGCTCCTACCGTAAGCCCACTCGGCAGCGGCAAACAGGTCAAAGCCAGGCCCTGCCCTCACGGCCTCCTGGTTGGGGACAGGAGAGGTGGATGACAAGCATGTACGTAATTCTGGGCAGTGACAAATGGAGCCTGTTAGTGAAGGTGTTCCTAGAGTTGGGGGCACTACTCTAGTTAGTTCTGGAAGGCCTCTCTGAGGAGGTGACATCTGAGAAGCCGAGGAGGAGCCGGCCTTGGGAACAGCGAATATAAAGATAAAAGAACATGAGTGCAGCGTGAAGCCAAACCCACCCACCCCCATCATGGCTGATTTCAGACAGGGAACCACCGCTCTGATATGAGGCCTTGGCAGGAAAGCACATGGGACAGTGTCCTCAGGGTGCCTGACCCCTGGCACCAGCTCCATGGATGCCTGTCCCCTCCACTCTCCCTCCAGGGCTCTGTGGCCCCTCAAAGCCACGCTCTGTGTCTTTTTCACCTCTCCCATCCTCAGCACCTTTCTGCACAAGGTCCAGCTCAAAGAAGGTGCCGGATACATGTTTGCTGAATGAACAAACACTGGAAGGCCCTGCTCACCAAATCCTAGGTCCAGCAGGGAGTACGTGTGAGGACAAACCCAAGGAAATCCTCCCTTGTTCTACAAGGAATCACTTGATGGAGTCTGTGGCTCCAATGGGTGGTAGAAGCAGAAAAGACAAAGGGATTCCAGAAGGTGGGAGGAGGGGTCGCCTACACAATTGGAAAATTTCACAAAGTCCAGATTTCAAGCTATTTTTAAAATATCTGAAGCTCTGGCAACCCCAAGCCTGCATATTCCCATGGCAACACCAGCTGGTGCTGAGCACCGCTGCCCCCTTCAGACCGGACATGCGCTCTGCACTTCTCCGAGCACCTAGCCCACCTAGCCCACCCCACTCATTCACATCACCTGGTGCCGTGGGCACCTGCGTCGGCCAGCCCTGGTTTAAGACATTTCATGAGCAGAAAGCAGTGCCAGGGACATGGGGACTGAGACATCTGCTGCTTCAGCCTGTAGCCAGGGGGTCCCCTCCCTCAGGTTCTTGGAGCAGTCGTCCAGTGTGGGGGTTTCCAGATCCACAAACATCCATTCTCTGTGCTGGGTTCAGGTGGCAGGTGGGCTTGGGAACTCCAGGCCACGCCCCAGAGGTGAGAGATACAGTTCCTGATGTGCACCAGCAGGGAGCGCCACTGGGGCCTGCCCTGGGCAGGGGACTCCAGTTGCTTGAGCACAGTCCCTCCGCCATCCTGGGAGCTATGTCCCTGACCTTTCCTACGTGGGGTAACAGCTGCGCCCCAGCCTGCCTGGCAACATGATGGGCTCGGCAGTGACTGGCTGGGCCAGGATAAACTCCAGGTGCCCAAGGACAACCCCAAGAGCCCCCCCTCCACCGACGCCTGGAAAACCTTCCAACCTGCAACCCCCAGGGCCAAAGGGCACCCCTCATGGGCTGCCTTCTCCTAGCAACCTTTCCTCCTCCTCCTCTTCTTCTGCTCGGGCTTCCTGAAGCCCGTTCCCTCGGGACTGACCCTCAAATTCAGTACTGCGTGCTTGGCACTGTGTTCAGGGTTTTATATACTTTATTTAAAATCCCAACAATCCTATAAAGTAGGTATTAATCCCCATTTTACAAGTGGGAAAACTAAAGCTTAACCAGGCAACACAACCTGCCCAAGGCCAAACAACTAGCAAGATTCCAATTTAAGCATGTAGGAACCCTCTTCCTTGGATGGCCTTGCTCCTGTGAAGGAAATTTTAGAATAAATGAAAGGAAAGGAAGGGCTGGTTAGGGCTTGAGGGCAGAGGACAATCCCTTGTTCAGGACCACACAGGCTACCTATTCTGTTAAGAGCCACCCAAGGACAGGGACTGAATCTGGGGCCCCTAAGCCAGTGATAAAGCCCTAGGAATAGCTCTTGGCCTTTGGGAATTCACTGAACATCTCTCCACGCCCACCTAGGGCCATAGTCTGAGCCCCAGGACACCCCCACACATGCTGCGGCTTCTGACTTGAACCCATGATGGGGTAGTGAGGAGGCAGGCAGGCAGCCGCACCTGGAGGGCTCGAATGGTCCCCCAACTGAATGGGACCCTTATGAGGGGCAAGAGACCCAGACAGCACACGGTGAGTTTAGGCACCACAGAGCATGAATCCACTGGTAAGCCACAGCCTTGAGATCTTCCCCACTTCCACCTGCACAGGGACAGAGAAGCCCAGAGAATCATCAGCCCCTCTGAGACTATCACAGCTATGTGTGTCCCAGCCCCTGGGACCAAGGCCCCCACCAGGGTGGGAAGAAAGGTTCTGTCCACACTGTTTATCCAACTCACCTCCCATTTCCCCAAACGTGCCTGCACTCACACCCCTGGGTCTGCTGGTCCCTCCCCGATTCTACCTCCCAATCGTCCAACCCAGTGTAAAAAATACCACCTTCTCTGGGCAACCCACTGTAATCTGATCCATCAAACCCAGTCATTCTTTCCCTCTCTGGAAAGGACTAGAACCGCATGGACTTCTCCCATGGTGTTGAGGCCAATCTCCTTGGTGCTGTAATTGTTTCTGGGCTGCTATTTTCTCTGACAAGCAGACAGGAGGGTAGAGCAGACACCCTAGCTCCTAGCATGGGGCCTTACATACAAGGCATGAAGCACATTGGAAGGATGGAGGGGTAGATGAACAGACAGACGGACAGACGGACGGACGGACGGATGGACAGACGGATGGAGAGATGAACAAACAAATGAACAGGTGAGTGGGTAGGAGAGTGGATGGCCCCCAGAGAGTTCAGCGTGGTCCTCGTAATTGGCCAGAACACCCAGACTCCCCCCTGCTCCCGCAGAGTAAGATTGGCCTATTTCACTTGTCATGGTGCATCCTCTGCTTCAGCGAATTGAGGATTTAGAAAGACAGCACTGTGCGGAGAAGCCCGGGAAGCCGAGGGTCAGATGTGTGTTCCTTCCTTCTTCACTGAACCTTGGTCTCCCTGCGTGTAAGGTGAGGACGTTGGACTTGAACTTGATGAAGCCTTGGGCCCTTCCAGCTGAAGACACATGCCTGTGCTGGGGCCCAGCAGGGACGGGGGCCACCGACTGAGCCCAGTGCAGCTAAAAGGACACCAGGAAGGGTTCAGACAAAAGATGAAGGGATGAAAGAGAAAAGGAAAGAAGGGAGGGGGAAGGAAGGGAGGAAGGAGGAAAAGAAGAAAACGACATTTCCATATCCCAAGCTAAAAATGCACTTAGCATGTAAGATTTCCCAGATGCAACATTTCTTTAAAAAAAAAAGTTGATTTCCACATATTCGATTTAGTATCACAACAAGGCAGAAGTGATGGATCCTCTAATATAACGGAGATGCCTCTGGCAGGGTGGGCCGGGGGCAAAAGATGCCAAAGGAAAGGGTGAGCGAGGGTGAGCGGGAGTGGGCGGGGGTGACGAGGGGGCCGCTTTCTCTCCACCTTCTTTCCCACTTTAGCCAGACCACCTCCTCTCGCATCTGCTTTATATATTGATCTTACAAATCCAATATACTGTTTGAAAAAAAGATTTCTGGAGCGTGTGTGTGTGTGTGTGTGTGTGTAAGCCACTTAACTAATGAAGAGAAATGAGAGGCCCAGAGGGAGGTGATTTGCCCAAGGTCATACAACAAGTGCATGACACGACCCCCCGCGGGCCCAAGAGAACTCCTCAGGCCGGATACCGTGAATCCAAGCATATGCACTGGGGGCTGGGGCTGCCCCTGGCTGGGCTTGCACATCTATACTCTGGCTCACCTCCATCGGCCTCCACGGGAAGTCACCAGGCTCCTTTAAACAACATTCCACTAGGACAGGAACAGACGGATAACCCATGCCCAATTAAGCACCAGAAAATCTCACAGGGGGCGAATGCCCAGAACAGGGGGGCTCGAGCGGCGGCTCAGCTCTCTGCAAGCCTCACAGTCGAAAACCTTCCTAAAACAACCCCTTGGCTGCATCGGAGCATAATTTAATCTTCCTTTGATGACTCCGGATCTCGCCCTGCCTCAGGCCACTCTGAGAACATCAATTACTGCTGGGCCCAGGTGGGGAGCAGAGCCCCAGCGGCTGACTCCGCCCGGGAGGGGGTGGTGGTGAGGGGCTGGGAGAGACATCAGGGGGCGGAGGCCAGCCTGAGCCAGGGAGCCGGACGCTGCCTGGGTGGAGAAGGGGGCCAAGGGGGAGAATGGGAAGCCCCCTCTCCAACCAAGAAGGGGAGCCCTAGGCGGGCCCCTCCCGAGCCCCTGGAGCAGACGGGACGGGGCCGCTCCCTAGAGTCCCTGCAGGTAGAACCAGAGAGGTAAAGGCAGGCAGGAGTGACATTGAAAGCCCGCTGAGGTGACCTTGCTAAGGGAGAGACGGTGTAGCACAGTGGCCCCTTGGACTCTGCAGAAGACCTTGGCTCCACACTGCCCCTGCCCTCCCTGGCTGGGAGACCGTGAGCAAGTTACTTAACCTCTCTGTTCCTTAGTCTCCTAATTTACAAAGTTTAGAATAGTAACGGGGCTGCCGTGAGGTTACCTGAGCCTCCTGTTGACTGCTAAAGAATGAGGGTTAGACCACAGTCCCTGAGGAGGAAAGGTCTGGAAGAACATACATCAGAAAGCACACGGGGTTGGCTCTCAGGTGAGGCTGGATATTTGGGTTTTTTGGGCCTATTTATGTTCCCCATGTTTTATGCAAGAAAAACATTACTATGGAATTAAAAGAATTCAGAGAAAAGAACAAAACACAAGGGACCATGATTTGTCCCCAGAGGGACACAGCTGATCAGAAGAGGAGCCTGTCCATGGAGAGTGGAGATGGAAGGCGGCTGTTCCCCTGGGCCTGAGACTCAGACAGGGAGCCCTGGCTGCCCAGGAGCCCAGCGGATGATAGCCTTGAGCCCTCAGGGACAGACACCCGTGATATTTTCTGCTGGACCTGCCCTGCCATTTCCCAGGAGACAAGTCTCCAGGCCCCTTCTTGGGAGGCACCAGGCAGGGGAAGTGGTGCCCGGAAGAATGTCTTCTGCCCACACGTACACAACACCCCTCTCAGAGCTATTCTGAGCTCCGGGCCTACAGACCATCCGCACAGAGATGACCCTGGGCCCTCAGGACTCAGATCGGACCCCCTCCCAGACCTGCCTCAGGCCAGCCTGCCCCGACCGCCTACCTACCCCTCCGTCTGGCCAGCAACCCTGCTAGGCTCAGCCACACCACCACCCAGCCTTTGCTGAGGCAGCCCGTTGAAAGCGGGGCTCAGTGGGTCCACAGCACCCTCCCTTGCTGGCACCATTAATTCTCAAAAGAAAGTCAAACATTAGCCTGGGGAACTTAATGCCTTATATAAGTCCGCCTGGGGAAGGAACAAACATAGCTTGTTGGAGCGGAGCTGCCAAATACAGCAGCTGCTGCCGGACCCTGGGACAGACAAAGGGCCTCAGCCACATTCCACCGCCAGCCCCAGCGGAGGGAGCCGGGCCCAGCTACCAGGTGAGGAGGAACAGGGACCCCTGCCCAAGCCCCGGCCCCCATAGGCCCCTGAGAAGCCCCCAAGGTCTGGCCTTGTTTCCTTAGTGCGACTGCCTGGGTCCCTTATGCCCTTTGGGACCTGCCTGGGCCCTTTCTGCTGCCCCAGTCTGGTGGACCCAGCCCCAGAGGACAGCCAAAAGCCAGGAGGCTCTGGGCTTCGGGAGATCTTCCCAGCAGGCCACCTGGGCTCTGCTAAGCCTGTGTGTCTGCCCAGGGTGAGCAGGGGCCTCCCCACCTCCCCCCACCACCCGGCCCCTGTTGCCAATGGCCACAACCAGGCCCCTGAGTCCCGGCTGTGGGGCCTACACCACCCCATGCACGCAGCATGTGCGAGCAGCCTCACAGAGCACGCGCACACTCACACACACACACTCACACACGCCCAAGCTCCCACAGCTGCACCTTACACTCCGGCCTCAAGACACACATCACAGCAGAACCCTGGGCACCCACACCTGGACACACACCGCACCCGTGGCCCCACGCCTCGACACGCCGCTGGGTGTGTCCCCCTGTACCCCCGTGTGGCCACACACACCTGAGCCCCACATCCGTCCACATCTATGCACACGCCGTGCCCACCCTCCCGCGGTGTTTGCACACCTCCCCACTTCCCGGCACAGGACCGCACGCATACTTCCCTCTCCCGGGCCAGGTGCCCTGCCTGCGGCTCTGGCTCACCCTGACCTGCACCATGGCCTTCTCCGAGCTCATGGACCGAGTGGGCAGCAAGGGCCCCTTCCAGTTCCTGAACACCGTCTTGCTCAGCCTCCCAATCCTCTGCCTGGCCAACCACTACCTGCTGCAGATCTTCACAGCTACCACGCCGGCCCACCACTGTCGCCCGCCCCCCAACGCCTCCACAGGGCCCTGGGTGCTCCCCAAGGGCCTGAATGGGAAGGCTGAGACGTGCCTCCGTTTCATCTATCCGCCCAACGCCAGCCTGCCCAACGACACCCAGGGCGCCACCGAGCCGTGCCTGGACGGCTGGGCCTACGACCTCAGCACCGCGGACTCCATTGTGACTGAGGTATGCCCAGAGGTGGCCCTTCGTCCTCGACTCACAGCACGCAGCCCACACCCTGCCGCGCTCAGGGATGGGAGAACAGGCTAGGCTCTAGTCTCCCTAGGACTGGGACCGGAGGACAGGGCGCTGGGCAGGCAGAGAGGAAGGACCTGGGTGCAGATGCAAACGAACCAGAAAGTTCAGTTTCGTCGCGTTTAGAGTTGTCAGCGTTCCCGCGACACGCAGCCCATTCTGTGACAGGCACAATGCTAAGCTCTGAGGACACAAAAATGCACTGTCCCCACTACCACGGGGTCCACAGCCCTGCGGGACGGAACAACCACATAAAGAAATGTAGAATTACAACTTCAAAGTACTTAGGGCTGTGACCTTAGACTAGGGCCACTTAGGGCTGGGTGTGGGGGCCGGGGGGGGGCGGCGTCAGGCCGGGGAGGCAAGTTCCCTGAAGAAGTGGCCCTCAAGCTGAGATAGTTCGAACTTCGAGATAGTTCGCCAGGCAACAAGGAAAAGGAAGGAAATGCCATCTTGTTGGAAGGTCCCAAGAAGGGAGGGTGTGTGGAGGAGGGACCAGCGCATCCCCCAAGCCCCCAGAGTTACTCACGGGTTCACCTGCCATGTGTTCAGCTCTTTACTTATTTCCTGATTCTTCCACCTGCCATCCCTGGGACTGACAGAAGTAAATCTGACCCTCGGATGAACTGACAGGCCAGTCAGGAGACCACGGTGATGGGGGAGAGGAGGAGGAGGAAGAACCAGGAACGGGCATTTAGGGAGGATCTGCAAACCGCCAGGCACATTTTGGTGCTTTGCAGACGTGATTCTCACAGCGATATCCCGTCGAACGTGATTTTAGCTCCTTTTACAGATCAAAAAGAGCAAAACTCAGAGAAGGCAAGTGAGGGTCCAGTATCACACAGCTGGTCAGTTTTGGAACTGGGATTTAAGGCGAACGCCCCTAGGAGGCACAGAGAGGGATAGATGTTTACAGCAGTTGGAAGGAGGAAAGAGCGACGAACCACAGGATTCTAGGGAGGCTTCCCGGAGGAGGCGTGGCATCTGAGCTGGGAACAGAGAGGCCACTGTCTTCATTCTCCCCTCAGGGACCATGAGCCCCTCGGGATGTTGCTTCTGCCCCATTAGGAGAGCTGCATTTCCAAGTGTTTACCCTGCCCCAGGGCTGCACTGGGCGTGCTGAGGGTGAGGGCTCTTGGAATCCCAGGCGACAGCACGCGGAGCCTGGTTCCACAACTTTCCCAGGATTTCCTACGCTTAGGACCTGGCACAGGTGGGATTTGAACCCAAGACTCTCTGTGTTCCTAGTCTGTATAACTGTTTTTCATGTGTTTCATGAATATTTATTTATACATAAAGCAGGTACTACGTGCCAGGCCCTTGTTCTAAGCACTTTAGAAATATTAACACTTTTGGGCGCCTGGGTGGCTCAGTTGGTTAAGCGACTGCCTTCGGCTCAGGTCATAATCCTGGAGTCCCGGGATCGAGTCCCGCATCGGGCTCCCTGCTTGGCAGGGAGTCTGCTTCTCCCTCTGACCCTCCCCCCTCTCATGTGCTCTCTCTCTCTCATTCTCTCTGTCTCAAATAAATTAAAAAAAAAAAAAAAATCTTTAAAAAAAAAAAAAAAAGAAATATTAACACTTTTAACCTTGCTGACAACACTGTAAGGTAGTTAGTATTATAAGCTCATTTTTTCAGATGGGACTGGAGAACCGAAGCATGGAGGTTAAGGAGCTCGTTCAGGTTCGCACCACGAGCAAAGGGGCAGATTCAGGATCTGAGCAGAGGCATCTAGCCCCAGAGTCATGCTCTGAACTATGACACTCACTGACTCTCATACCCCTGGATTATATTATAGTTGCTTCTCCTCCTCGTGCCAAGCTCAGTGCCCGAAATGCAGCAAACGAACACTTACTAACAACTACATGCCTACTATTGAGGACAAAGAGTCATAGTCTGCCTGCTCCCCGCCTGCCCTCCAGGAGCTCCCCTCTAGTGAGAGACAGAGCCACCCCTCGAGGACCGCGATGCAACACACACGCTTGCTGAGGCCGAGATCTGCGGCTGCTCCGCTGCATCCCAGCAGCTAGAACAGAGCCTGGCCCAGAGGAGGCACCGCGAAATCAGTATTTATGGAGTGAATGCATAGGAGCTTTATACCCTCAGAGTGCTCTGGGAGCCCAGGGTCGGGGCATCTAACCAGCCTGGAGGGGGGCCCAGGAGGGTCAGTTGGAGTCAGCAACCCCGCACCAGGTGTGACAAGGGAGACAGGAAGCAGGCAGGTGGAAGTGGGCAAGCGTGCCCCAGGCCAAAGCAACAGCGTTGGAGGGCGCAGGGGGCAAATGTACGGTTATGGGAGCAGGATGAGAACAAAACAGTCAGGACTGCGAGAGACAGGGGAATCCTGGAGGGGCAAGCCGTGGAGCGCGGAGGCCACCAGACATGGGGCCGGAGAAGAGGAGGGCCCGGCTTGGAAGCTAAGGGGAGCGTGTAGCCTCTGTTCCAAGATGATAGAGAGCCATCGAAGGGTGTTGAGCAGGAGTGTGGTGCGTTCAGATCACCCTCCAGGGATGGTCCCTCTGACTGCAGGGTGGAGAGTGGCTGGTGGAGAGTTCTAGTCCAGGGGCAGGGAGACCGGTTAGCAGGTTGCCACTGGGATCCAGGGAAAGGAGGATGACAGGGGAAGGGACAGTGGGAATAGATACCAGAGAGTTTAGGGAGTCAGAATCCATGGGACTTGGGGACCCAACGGACATGGAGGTGAGGGACAGGGAGGGAGTCAAAGATGTCTCAATACCTATAAAGTTTCCAAATGTATGAGTGACTTGCTGTACACCCGGCCCCTGGGAAATCGGAGAGGAGGAGTGAAAGCCACCATCCCTGTCCTCTGAAAACACGGAAGCTAGCCGGAGAGACGACAATGGTGCAGGGAACAGTGACGTAACCATCATCCCTACCCCTTACTGTGTGCTTGCCCCGTGCCTGATGGCTCTAAGCACCTGGCCCTTATTAACTCCTTCAATCCTCACAACAACCCAGAGGTTGACACCTTAATTGTCCCATTTGTACAGAGGAGGAAATGCAGGCACAGGTCCCTGGCCCCCTGGCCCACGGCCCCACCATGTTTCATCAAAGGTGGAGCTGGAGTTAAAGCCGGGCAATGAGGCTCCTTAAGACTAAGCCCACCCACAGTCGATCCCTCTGACCAAGCACCCTGTGGCCCCAGGAGGCTGGCGGCTTCCTCCAGCACAGGGAAGGTGTCTCTCCAACCCATCCTTTTTTTTTTTTTTAAGATTGATTTATTTATCTTGAGAGAGAGAGAATGATTGGAAGGGGCAGAGGGAGAAGGAGAGAGAATCTCAAGCACACTTGGCACTGAGTGCAGAGCCCAACACAGGGCTCGATCTCACCACCCTGAGATCACGACCCTGAGATCATGACCTGAGCCGGAACCAAGAGTTAGGCGTTTAACCGACTGCGCCACCAGGCGCCCCTCCAACTCATCTTTCTCATCCCTGGGCCAGGTGCATAGTAAGTGCTCAGCTAATGCTGAACGAAGGCTGTGTCCCCGTCAGAGGCCGACAGGCGGGACTCAGACCCTGCTGACTGCTGGAAAGTGGCTTCCCTCCAGGGAGCCTGGCCAAGAACAGAGGTTGCAGGTCTTGTACTTGGTCAAGCGTCAGTTCACATCTGTGCCATCCAAGTTCCCAGACATGATGCCAGCACTTGGGGTGGGGGGGGGCATCTGCATCCCAACAAACACAGGGGTTCACCAGTCCTCAGGGTACTGTACCCTTTCCTGGGTCGGGCATGAGGGTCAGGACCCATGCGAGGGGTCCCTGCCCAGCCAGGAAAGTGTCAGTGGCCAGAGCCAGTGAGGTGCTGGTTACCAGCACAGCAATTTTTCTGTTTCTGGCTGTACTGCGGACAAATCTGCGCTCCATCTGCTTGGGGTGGGGCAAGCGGGGTTCAGGTCCCCATGAGGCTGGGGTAAAACAGTGGCCCAGCCTTACCTAGAGGTGGGTCGCTGGAGCGGGGGCAGGGTCTGGATGTGCCAGCCCCAGGGCAGAGGTTGGTAATAGAGGTGCGCGGCATCTGGCAACCGGCTCGGTCCAGGTGACCCCAGTTAGCAGAGGCCAGGGCCACCCCCAAGATGGACAGCGTGTGATCATGAGCCAGGGTCAAGCAGCAGAGTTCATATCCTGACTCTGCCCTTTACTAGGAATGTCATGAGGCCAGAAGTCTTGGTTTGCTCATCCGTAAAAGTGAGGAAGAGAGCAAGGGTGAACCCGACAGGAGACCATGCAAGGACCGCATGGGCACAGGGTCCCTGCGGAGCATTCAGCTAATGTCAGCAGCTGCTGGGGCTGTTGTTGTCACTATTATGGCTAATAGACGTGTCCTGAGATTAGAGGGGTTGTCCCCACCAGAAAAGTAGGGGGACCCCCAAGAAAAGGGGAATCAGCTGTCATGGCCCTTCCCAGTTCACCTGGGCCCCCATGGCTTTGCCATACTCCACGGCTTGCACCTAGCCCTCCTCTCGTGGAAACGACAAGCCTGGGTGCAGGTCCCAGCTCCATCCCAACAGTCAGTGACCTGGGGTGTCAGCCCTCTTCTCCACTTCTGTCCCCACATCTGTAGAACAGGATAATAAGGAACTTCCCTCCGAAGGAGGAGGCACAGGTGGGAGGACCATGCCAGTGATGTGAGTGAGCACAGCACAGGGTCCAGCCAGATTGGAGAGAGTCTCCCTCCCCCTCTGATCCCCTAAGCTTTCCTGGCAGAGGCGACCACACATTCCTTTCTCTGAGTTCAGCAGAGATAAGGTTGGAATTTTTCAGAAAGAGCTTTACTAGGAAATTAAGAGGAAACAAAGGCCTTTCTTTCAAGTCTGGAAAGTGTGGGGAGCATGGATTGTGGGTTCTGGGTTCCCTGGAGAGGAGCTGTAGCCCGTAGCTCCCACACCACTGAACCTCAGCCCTGTGGGTGCCCAGCTCAGTCTGAGGGTCCAAGTGGGCTTGGATGCGCAGGCTGGTCCCCCGAGGCCCCTGCAATTCTTCTCTGGCCTTGAGCTTTCCTGTTCTGTCTCCAGGGCCTGAAGGGCTGGCACCACGATGAGAACAAAGACATGATGACAAGTGTAAAAGCAGAGAGGAACACACAGCACAATGTTGTCACTGAATCTAGCAATAGTGTAACCCAACTAAAACCGCAGACCCCATGTGGCCCAGCCTGTGCATCAAGTCAAAGGAACATAAACCACATTCTCAACACCTTTGAGACCAACCAAGCCTTCAGTTATAGGTTTTCTTAACAAGGCCTTCTCAAGGGTTTTTGCAGCTAACCACACCAAAGCATGCCCAAAATGTCTCTAGGTATCTTTCCCTCCCCCCAGAATTCCAGGATGCCTTTAAAAAATCTCTCCAGTTCTCTCTATGTCTGGTTCCCTCATGGCCAGGTGGAGAGAAATCCCCTTCCCAATCCCCTTCCCATTACCACCTACCAAACCCACAGGTATTTCAAACATACAGGAATCACACAGTGTATCTGTTTCCTAGAATTTCCATAACAAAGTACCATAAACAGGGTGGCTTAAAACAATAGAAATCTATTGTCTCACAGTTCTGGAGACCAGAAGTCCAAAATCAAGGTGTAGGGATGCTCTCTCCCAAAGCTCTAGGGAGGAATCTTTTCTTGCCTCTTCCCATTTCTGGTGGTTGTCTGTGATCTTTGGCGTCCCTTGGCTTATCCATGCATCCCTCCAGTCTCTGCCTCCAATGTCTCATGGTGTCCTCCTTATGTGTCTATATCTTCTCTTCTTACAAGAGCACCAGTCATATTGGGTGAAGGGCCCAGACCTACCCCAGTATGACCTCATCCTAACTAATTGTATCTGCCACATTGCTATTTTCAAGTAAGGTCACATGCTGAGGTACTAGCGGTTAGGACTTCAAGCTGTCTTTTCAGGGGACACAATTCAACCCCTAGCAGTTGCATGTCCCAGATCTGAGCCCCATGGATTTGTGTTGATCGGCAGGGCAACCCTGGCCACAGTTTTATCATCAGCTTCAATGAGTTTTATTAACCATAAAATCTCTGGGAGCAACTAAGAGTGCATTTGAAATCCAAGATTTTTTAAATATCTAACCACAAAGCACTTCTTCCAAGATTTAAACCCTCATTTTACCATCTCCTAGTAGACAGTTTGCCATAGAAGTTTTTCCAGTGTGATTGTGAAGTTCTTCCAGTCCTTCTTGCTAACATGTGGTTATAGAGTCTACATATATAGCCTAGACACTCTCCATCCTGACATACACTCATTCTGGCAAAGCAAAACTGTCCTCCATGTAGTATCTGGAATGTGGACCCTATGACCTCTCCTTTAGACATCAGCATATCTTAACCACTAAGGTTCTCCATTTCTCTGTTCTTTCTATGGAATGCTCATTCCTTCAATCCCGCAAATATTTACTGAGTGCCTACTATGTGCCAGGCTCTGTTCTAAGCAATGGAAGTACAGTTGCAAACAAAACAGATGAAACACCCTACCCTCATCAAGATGATAATCTTGAGGGAGAAACAAACACACAAAAAGGAACTATGTAGTATATCTCACGGTAAAATTGCAATCAAGAAAATAAAGGGGGATGGAGTAATGTAGACAGCTGGGAGTTACAATTTTAAATAGGGTGGTCAAGGAGGTTCTTGTTGAGAAGATCTCAAGGAGGTGAAGGAGCAAGCCAAGTGGCTATCTGGGGGAAGAACTTTCCAGGCCAAGGAAATACCATATGCCAAGACTCTGAGGTGCCTGACATGTTTAAGGAGCAGCAAGAAGACCAAGTACAGTAGAGTCCATGGGGGAGATAGTAATAACAAATGAGAGCAGAGAGGTAACAGGAATAAATCTGCTCATTCTGCAGGGATTTATGGGTCATTATAAGGATTTGGGCATGTTTTAAACATGAGTCAAAGCCCATTCTAGAAATGGTATTTCCTGTACATTGCTCAAATTTCAAGTAGAAACTGGCTTGTGACCGTTATTCTAATGCGTACCTCACCACAAGTAGTTTGTAGAAACCAGGACCTGGCCGATCTGGTCTCAGACAGTGGAGAAGGGCAACAGTCTTAAACTAATCCAAATGGGTCTGACACTGACCCTCTCAGGATCCAAGCAGAATGATTTCTTGAGGCACTAAATAACATGGAGGCTGGTGAGGGGGGGAATCAAATTTCCATTTGCAACTTCTTGTGGAATGTATCAGGATAGGCCATGTTGCCATAACAAAAGAGTCAACGGTAATTCAATGGCTTGTGGGGCATAGAAGTGGTTCTCTTTCTCATGCAATAGTTCTAAGGTGGGAATTTCGTGTTGATGGGTGACTCTGCCCCATAGGGTCATTCAGGGACCCAGACTGACAGCAGCTTTGCCATCTTCAACACATGGCTTCCCGAGTTGTTCTAGTTGTCACCCTTCCCATCAACAGGAAGGGAGAAGGCATTCAAGTCCAGACCAAGGCTTCTCTCTTAATCAAATGAGGTGGAAGTAACAAGCATTTCTTCCGCTCACATTGCACCATCAAGAACAACATGACCCCACTCAGCTACTGGGTCACCTGGGAAATGTGCTGTTTACTGTGGAAGGGGGAGGGGGTATGAATGAATTTAGGTGGACAGGAGGTCTTTACTTTAGATTTTCCTAAAGGAGCTCTCCACAGCATGCCACAATGTACCAGAAGTCTCTCTAGACACCCTCTGGCGTACTCCTCCTCACACCCCCTCACTTCCTCCTTCACCCTTTACCCTCCCCTCATGCCACACACATACTGGGCAGGCTCCCCTCTCAGCCAGAAGAGCTCACTGGGTTTGCTGGCCATGCTGGGCCACCCGGAGGCAGCCGGAGCACCTGGAGTCTTCATCCACCCCATCCCCCTCACTTCCAGCAGAGGACGTAGAAAGAGCTCCCTGGGATGTATGGTTCTTCCCCCACACTGTTTCACTTCCAAAACATTCTTGTGAGGCATTTCTAGTTAATAAAATTCTCCACTTCATTACACAAGTAGTTCAGGACAGCTAGACAAAGGGTGCGTGTTGGGGATTAGCAGGAGATTAGGCCAGACAGGTAAGGCAGGGGCCAGAGCATGAGGGCTTTATAAATCTGTGTTAACAACGCTTTCTCTTTACCCAAAAGGCAGGAGGAAGCCAGTGAGTGCTTTAGGCAAGACAGGAACCTGACCTGAGTGGAGTTTTAGAAAGCCATTCATGTTAGCAGGGGAAGCACACATAAGAGGAACTGAAATCGAAGGCTGGGAGACCTGTCTGAAGATCATCACAATAATCATCAGCTGGCCTCAGTCTCCTTATCTGTAGCATGTGGATGATGATGATAGTCATGCCCCAGCATAAGGTTGTCGTGGGGACTGAAGAAGTTAAAGCTTGGGAAATGCTCCCTTATAACAGGGCCTGGTGCATAGTAGGCCCTCCATAAAAATCGGCCGTTATTATTAACCTTGCACTAAGATAGCAGTGGAAATAGAAGAATCCAGATTCCAGAAATATTCAGAAGTTAGAAACTGGAGGATGGAGTGGTGGTGCACTGGAGAAGTATGAGGCAAAGGAGGGGCTCCCAGAGATTGAGGAGTGGGTGACAAGTCTTGTTGACTCTGAGGTGACCGTGAGACATCATCCAAGTAGAATTTCCAAGAAGGCAGCTGAATCGACTGGTCTCCAGGCCAGAAGAGAGGTTGGGTTGAAGATATGGATTGGAGTCTTCCTCATAAAATAGAAATTGAAGCCATAGGAGCAGGTGACGTTTCCTCAGGAAAGTGGATAAAAAGAGAGGAAGATCCAGAAAGAGCCCTGGGGAATCTTTAAGGGATAGAAAGAAAGGAGCCCATGGAGGAAGAGGAGGAGTGGTAAATAGAGAGAGGAAGACCAGGGGGAGGGAGAGGTCAGCATCAGCAATGTCAGGGGCTGCCGAAAGTCAGGGCAGAGCAGGCCACAGAAGGTTCCAGTGGGCTTCGTGAAAAGCTCTCTCTGGAGAGCACGGTGTCGGTGGAGTGGCGGGGGCACACTTGAGCAATGAGCGGGAGATGAGACCAGAGTGACAGCAAGTATAGCTTCTCATTCGAGAGATTCAGCTTTGAAGGGAAGGGAGAAACACAGTGAATGTGGACCGGAAGGAGTTTCCCAGAAGGAGAGATCTGAGAGACAAAGACAGAGGATGTGGGATGGAGCGAGGTGTCAACCATAGAGCAGTGTCCCCGTGGAGGAGAGGGAGAGACCTAGGCTGCAGACCGGCCCTGACCTTGCCCGGGGCACAGGCAAGCTTGGAAGGGACGAGGGCAGGAGTTGAGAACAGACCTGGAAGTGACAGCTAGGCAGATACTACAAGCCTCTGACAGGCCCCGTACGCTGGAGAGGAACTGTTATTACACACCACAGGTCAGGGACCCAAAGAGCCACAGGCAGACCCAAGGAGCCCCGGGCCCAGTTGAATGCAGAACGGGGCTCAGGGAAGTCGGGTGAGGGCTCCAGTAGCAGGCGGGCACTGTGGGGCTCAGGCTGAGCATGGCTGGGAGGGCCAGTCTGGACCAAGCCAGGCTGGCACGACCTTTCTCCTGTGCAGTGGGACTTGGTGTGTGACTCCAGAATACTGAAGGAGGTGGCCCAGTCTGTCTTCATGGCGGGTACACTGATTGGAGGGATCGTGCTAGGAGACCTGTCAGACAGGTGAGACCGGGGAGCCTCCGGAGGGGACGCACAACCTATAGGGACATCCCACCTCACTCTGACCACCTATGCACCGCCCCCAAAAAGGCAAAGAGCTGGGGGAAGCAGGAAGTACTGTCCCTGTTTTGTGGCCTTGGGCAAGTCCCAGTCCCTTTTGGGGCGCAGCCTTCTCCCTGCCCCAAAACCCTCCCAACTTGAGTCTTCCCACCTCCTCAGACCCTGGGGAAAGCCTCGAGGTTTTCAGACACAGCGTAGTGGCCTGTGCGGCCATGGAGGTGCGGTGCATGGACTGTTTAGAGATGGGAAGTCCCTTGACCTCTGCTCAGGCCGCTAAGCTGGGGATAAAGGCCGATCACTCATTAACTTGAACCTGTAACTGCAAACCTGTCAACAAAATAGCAATTACCAGTCAGGCTCTGTCTAAAGCGGGAATTGCATGCCCTACCTAGCCCTTTGGGAGGTGGTCCGACCCTTTGCCCCAAGACCTGCAGTCACTGTCTCAGCTAGCTCACTGTGGCTAATCGGTCCTTCCTCTCCTTTGAGCTCCAGGTTTGGCCGCAAGCCCATCCTGACCTGCAGCTACCTGCTATTGGCAGCCAGTGGTTCAGGGGCAGCCTTCAGCCCCAACGTCTCCATCTACATGGTCTTCCGCTTCCTGAGTGGCTGGAGCATCTCAGGCATTGTCCTGAGCACCGCGATCTTGAGTGAGCCACAGGGGGAAGAGGCAAGGGAACAGGAGTTGAGGGACCCCAGCCTGAAGCCAAGGACCTGACTCAACACAGGTTCCCTGTGATCTTGGTCACATAAGGTGCTGCCCCTCTCAGGATCTCAGAGGCCCCCTCTGAGCATAACGACAACAGCGATCAATACCGAGGACCCCACCCCCTCCCCGGGCCTGACACTCTGCCGGGGACACAATCCCATTCAGTCCACACACACAACGAGGCGACACTGTTGTCCTATTTTTACAGACAAGGACATTGAGACAAAATAAGGGTAGTCATTTGCCTCTGGAAAGACAGTCAAGAGGGTGGGCTTGGAGGTGAGGGGGTGACTGGCTGGCTCAATTGATAGAGCATGTGACTCGATCTCGGGGTTGTGAGTTCGAGCCCCATGTTGGGTCTAGACATTACTTAAAAATAATTTTTTAAAAAATCTTAAAAAAAAAAAAAAGTGTGGGCTTGGAAGTCAGACAGACCTAAGTTTGAGTCCTACCTTCTTGAGCCTTAGTCACAGATCTGTAAAATGGGGGTGATGAACCCTTAGGATCAGGATCAGATCAAGTAGCTGATGGTGGGTGGGCAGGAGCTGGTGCCCCTTCATGGGGAGGTGGCCCAGGGCCCAGCACGATCTTAATCTGGTCCTTGGGCTCCTCCTGCAGATGTCGAGTGCCTGTCCATCCAGATGCGGGCCATCATGTCAACTTTAATGGGTTACTTCTATACCTGTGGCCAGTTCATTCTACCTGGCCTGGCCTATGCCATCCCCCAGTGGCGCTGGCTACAGTTAACCGTGTCCATTCCCTTCTTCGCCTTCTTCCTGTTGTCCTGGTATGTGGCCCTCTCCTCTTCATCTCCCTCCTTACGTGCCTGCCGGGGCCAAACCGGGGGAGCCCGCGTCTGACCAGTCAGGACACCTCTGTCCCAGAGTCGGGAAGGGCATTCCAAGGAGGAGGAGTTAGTACACAAAGATGTGCTGTTGGAGCAGATGTCTGGGGGGCATTCAGGGGAGGAAGGGGCTAAGTTGAGAGGCAGGGCATGGGGCCAGACTGTGGAGAGCACAGAAAGCCAAGGAGCCTCAGCTTCGTGTGGAGGGACAGAGAATGTCTCCGAACGTGTCTGCAGTGCGGAAAGGCCTGACCAAGCTTCTATTGGTGGCACAGGACAGACCCAAGGAGGTGGGGATGAGAGAGAGAAGGGACGTGACTGTGTGGGCAGGAGGAGCCTTGGGGACAAGTCTGAGAGGCATTTTGAAGGACAAATCCACAGGGTTTGGGGACTTCTAGATATGAGGTATAAAGGAAAGGAAAGCCCAAACCTGGGGACCTGGGAGAATTGAGGTGTCTGGGTCAGAGACCCCAAATAGGTAAAGAGCTCACTATCATCACATCAAACCTAAGGACACACTGAAAACAGGAACTGAATCTCCAAAATGTAATTTGGTTTTTTTGTTTTCTGTTTTTTAAGTAGGCTCCATGCTGGGCGTGGAGCCCAGTGCGGAGATTGAATTTACGACCCTGAGATCAAGATCTGAGCTGAGATCAAGAGTCGGTTGCATAAACTGACTCAGAGTGACCCTTTGCTGAGCACTTACTCTGTGCAAGGCCCTGTTCTAGGCATCCACCTAAATCATTCCAGTCCTCATGGCATCTCTGTGTGAAGGAGGCATCATTGTCCCACTTGACCCATGAGGGAACTGAGGTTCAGAGAAGTCAAGCCATCCCCCAGGGTTACACAAAAAGACACAGAACTGGGATGGGCCTCCATTTGAAAATGAGAATAGAATCTTCTAGAGGGGTCTGGACAATCTTGCAGAAAGAGAGGTGGTCAGAGGATCCAGGGTAGAGCTAGGGAATGTTCACAACCTGGGATGGGAGCAGACAAGGAGCAGAAAGTGGGGAAGAAAATAAGGGCAGAGGGTCAGCGGGGAACTGTCGAGAGTGCAAGCCCCTTCACCCTGGGACTTGGGACAAGCCTCACCCACTCTGAGCCTCAAGATTTTCCTAGGCGAAATGAAGATAATAATGCCCGTCACCCAGGGTCATGGGTGCCTGGTCCAAAGGAAGGCTCACTGATTGGGAGCCACTATTCCTAATCTCAGGGAGAAGAGGACAGAGTCCAGGCCCTGGGTGCCTGTGGAGGCCACAGCCACAGCTGACCACCCCCCCAGAAAGGAGTTTTAAAAATATCATTCCTTTCTCCCCACACCTCCTCCTCCTCTGTTCCTCTTTGCCTAGTGACACTTAGGGTCTGCTCAGAGCGAACCAAGCCCAAAAATACAGCCTGGAGGTGGGGAAAGTGAGGTTAGCTGCCCGCTTGCCAATCCCAGGACCTCATGCTGTGCTCCTATTACAGCAGAATTGGTCCTCTGCCCCAAACCCATCCCCTAGGTCATAACCCTAACCTGAGCCACCTTCTCAACCTGCCCCAGGACTGCAACCCTGCTCCTTCTTCACCCCGGGAGGCGGCCCAAGGAAGGCTGGAGAGGTGGACGTACAGGATCATCCAGCTATCTAGCCTTCAACATGCCGTCCCTTCCCCAGGACCCACCTGCCTTGGCCTAGGCCCAAGGCTCCTAGCTAAGGAAGATACCCAACGATAACAAGTAGCCCAGGTAGGGGGCAGAGGGAAGGCTCTTCTGGAAGGGGAAGAAGATAAAGCTAGAATTTGTGCTGGCGGCAGGCAGTCCAGGTGCAAAGCTTGGCCAAGTTTAAATTCCATGAAATCTGCAGTAAAACAGCACGGGTTTCTGGACCTCCTACCCCTGGGCCCTGTTGATGTTGATGTTCTTCCGGTCCCTCAAAAAAGGTTCTGGCATGAGGGTAGTCACTGTGACTCGGTTCTGGCACCCAGGTGGATACCAGAATCTGTACGCTGGGTGGTCGTCTCTGGAAAATTCTCGAGGGCCCTGAAAATACTCCGGCAGATGGCTGCCCTCAACGGCAAGAAGGAAGAAGGAGAAAAACTCAACGTGGAGGTAGGAGCCGGGAGGGATTGTAGTCTGGAGCAGGAACCCTCCTCTCACCTCTGCTTCCCTGCTCACAAGCCAACATCACATCCAATGCCCCAAGCAAAGTCCTCTAGAGACGCCTGCAGCTCCTTCCCTTCTTCCTCCTGCCCGCCAGCTGATCACTAACGGCAACCCTCTCTTTCCTCTTCCCCAAGGAGCTCAAATTGATCATGCAGAAGGAGATCTCCTTGGCCAAGGCCAAGTACAGCATAGCTGACCTGTTCCAGACACCCAACCTGCGCCGTGTGACCTGTTGTCTTTCTCTGGCCTGGTAACCCACCACCCCTCGCTGCCCACACCCTGGCACCTCTACAGAACAGAGGTGATGAACAAGGCTTCTGGCAGTTTCCCCTAAGGGGAAGGTCTAGGGCACCTGCACGAGGAGTCAAGAGATTCCCTCCCTGGGCTGCCCCAGCCCAGCCCCAACCCTGGAAATAAATCTCCTGTGTACCTGCCACACACCTAGTTCCGGCCATCGGGGTCTGCTTCCTCGTCAGGTCACGCCCACCCCACCCACAAGGCAAATGCTCCAAACCCCTTCCCAGCTCACAGCTCACATCCCTGCCATGGCAATTTCCCCATTCTATGCCTCTCTGTCACTGCTCCCACTGGCCCAGCTCTGCCCTCTGGGACCCCACAGAATGAGGCTGGCCCTCACGCTTCTCCGAGTCTTCTCTTCTGTCTGACATTCTACAGCTCCTGCAAAGCCCTTTCTGTCACCTGGTTCTGAGACCCTTTTTTATCCCTACGTGAATAAGGTCCAATATGTCCAGGGACTTCAAAAGGAATCCCAGGATTCTGAGAGGGAAAGGGGAGGCATCTGACCCAGCTGCACAACTTGACTCTCACCTCTCCCATTCTAGACGTGAAACTATTACCCAACCAAGAGAGATCATTTACTACCTCCTTGGATCTCCCAGACTCCTGCCAGTCCTGATATTCTCTGGAGTCAATTATGTGGATCTTTGCCACCACACCCTAGACCATACCCATGTCAGACAGAACCAATCCATCCCAGCACTGAGCCCAGACACAATCTCAGAGAGCTCAAAACAGCTCTCCAGCAGCCCGTACTGATCAGCTGCAGCTGGGATAAGAAATGAAACTATTCATCATCCCTATGACCCAATGACCAGTCTGGGGAGAGACCCCAGTCTGGCTGCAGGTGCCAATCAATCACTCTCTTCCCCTCAGGTTTTCCACCGGTTTTGGCTACTACAGTCTAGCTATGGGTGTGGAAGAATTTGGAGTCAACCTCTACATCCTCCAGCTCATCTTTGGTGGGGTCGACATCCCAGCCAAGTTCATCACTGTCCTCTCTATAAACTATCTAGGCCGACACATCACCCAGGCCAGTTGTCTACTCCTGGCAGGAGGGTCCATCTTGGCTATCATCTTTGTGCCCTCAGGTGAGAAGCCAGGGCTAAGCCAGAACCTAACATGCCCGTGGGCATCACAGGCTGCCACAGGCTGGAAAGTGGGGTGCGTAGGACCCCAATTCCACTGGCTCTGCCCCTAATTCTCTGTGTTACCTTGAGCAGGTCCCTGCGCTCTCTGGGGCTCACGTCTCCCATCTAGAAAATGACTCAGTTGGGCTAGATGATATCAAAGCTCCTTTCCAGATCTGACTCAGCCTGGGCAAAGTATGGTGGTATCTGGCCAGTGTGAGGGATTGCTCAGGGATCGGGCATGGCCTGGTGACATCACTACAGAAGACGAGCTGGCATGGAAAAGCCACAGGGCTCAGTGCCCAGGGAAGACCCCACAACCTACTCCCACCACGA
Organism: Phoca vitulina; assembly: GCF_004348235.1. Taxonomy (NCBI): domain Eukaryota; kingdom Metazoa; phylum Chordata; class Mammalia; order Carnivora; family Phocidae; genus Phoca; species Phoca vitulina. Next base: position 29,797,336 of record NW_022589719.1, on the reverse strand, counting down.
CCTTGGAAAAGCCACTTTTATATAGATGTTTGTGTGTTGACAGATACACCCATATCCTTCCAAAGGAACTTGAGCTATTTTAGGACAAGCATATATACAACAAAATATGGGAGTAGGGAATGAGAGCCAGGGAAAAGCACAAATGCAGCAGGACAGCCTGCAAAGCACTAGAAATAGCAGAGGGACTATTACTCAGCTTTAAATTTATATCTGAGCTTTCCAGCAGCCAAAGCAAAAAGGGAGACAAAGTCCACTGAGGAGGAAGAACACTCAGGTGCTCCTGAGCCCGAGGCCCATCGCCTTTTCTTCCCGCTGCAGACTTGCCAACCCTGAGGACAGTCCTGGCTGTGTTTGGGAAGGGCTGCCTGTCCGGCTCCTTCAGCTGCCTCTTCCTCTACACGACCGAGCTGTACCCCACAGTCATCCGGTAGGTGCTGGGCTCGGGGCTGGCCCAGCCAAAGGATACGGGGTCAGGTGGGATTGTGACATCCTCCTGCCCCGCCCAGGGGTCCCAGACCTGTCCTTTAAGAACCACGCACAGGCTGCCAATCCCTGCTCTGGACTCTCCCAAGGCAAACAGGTATGGGCGTAAGCAACCTGTGGACCCGTGCAGGAAGCATGTCAGCCCCGCTGGTGAAAATCACAGGCGAGTTGCAGCCCTTCATCCCCAGTATTATATTTGGGACCGTCGCCCTCCTCGGAGGCAGTGCCGCCTACTTCCTGCCTGAGACCCTCAATCGGCCCTTGCCAGAGACTATCCAAGATGTGGAAACCTGGTCAGTCCCTTGCCTCTGGTCCCACTGGAACTCCTCATTGGGGAAGCAGGTCCAGACCCAGGGCTTTTCCTGAGATCTCTTTCCCTAGGTCCTGGCGGGCAAAGAAACCAAAGCAGGAACCAGAAGCAGAAAAAGCATCCCAGAGGATCCCTCTGCAGTCTTGTGGACCGGGCCTGGACCCCAGCTGAGGACAACAGAGCCCCCTTCCCCTGCCCTCCAGAAACGAATCTTAGCCAGGTCTTAGCCTGCTTCTGGGCTCTTGAGGGCACCTTGGGGGGCCCTGAGCAGTTCCATGCTCCAGCCCAAAGCTTTGGCCACAGGCCTTCCCATGCCCCACCCTTGTCCTCATCCTCCCTCAGCCCAGGTCTTGCCATTCTTCTGTCCAGCCCTTTCCCACTTGCCACCTTCCCCCATTGTTCCAGCCTCCTTTCCCCGAGGTCCCCTTTGGCTCCCTGGCTCAATCCTAAACAAAGACAGCTTCCCTTTCTTGCTCCCCACCCCTTTCTTCGATGGGAGGGTTCAATAAATGGCAATGAACTCAAGCCACATTGCTCAGGAGTGGGGGTGGCAGGGAGAAGGGGGCAGGTCACCATACGGATGTGTGCGCTACACAACCATCACCGGGACTTGTGTGTCGCATGCAGGGATGGGCACACGGGTACATAGAGGCTGGGCTGATGGGAACCTGTGTGCGCATGTGTGAGCACGCAGAGCTGCGTATACACCAAGCCTGCTCAGGCTGTGACAACAACATGCCACAGACAGACCACGTAAACAACAAGGGCTTCTTCCTCCCAGGTCTGGACGCTGGGAAGTTCAAGATCAAGGTGCTAGCAGACTGTTTCCGGTGGGAGCCCTCCTCCTGCCTTGCAAACAGCGACCTTCTCAGTGTGTCCTCACTTGGCAGGGAGAGCGCAAGAAAAGCAAGGTTTCTGCCATCTCTTCTTGGGAGGACACTAATCCCACCATGACGCCCCACCCTCATGACCTCTTCTATCCCCAGTTACCTTCCAAAGGCCCCACCTCAAATTGCCATCACACTGGAAGTTAGAGCATCAACATACAAATTGGGTGAGGACGCATAGCAAGTCCTGTGCTTGGAAATACCCTGTGTGCATGACGCCGTGTGTGCACATACGTGTCCCAGCGTGCGCGTGAGCAGGGGACGAGACAAGCCCAGAGCTGCTGCAGACAGAAGCCTGTGCTGCTCCAGTCCCGATCTGATCCACCTGCTTGCCCCAGGTCTCCAATGACGTCCCAGGCCCGTGCCACCAGACAGCTCTGCGTCCTATTAAAGTGAGAAAACCACAGCCATAGTCAAAGGCCACCAATGTCACCCCATGTGCCCCGAGTTCCCTTCAATCCCAGCAGAAAGTCCGTCCTCCCAATGGGGCTCTGCATCCAGCCCCTCCGGAAGGCAGCCTTCGGACGTCTTCCCCCTCAGGTCTCCTCCACCTATTAGCTCTTTCCTGGCTCATTTCTCATCGCCAGTCAGATAAGCTCCCGCCTCTCCTATCTTAACGAAAACCAACCAAACCAACCAGTCCCTCTTGGAGTCATATCTCCCGGCAGGGGCCACACTGTCTCGAAATTTCTCCCCTTCACAACTAAACTTTATAAAGGAGCTGGGTGCCTCCCTGGCTTGTACCTTCTAACCTCGTACATCTTCAAACAGCACTCTGGCTCTCCCCCCTCCCCAAGAGAGCTGTCACATACAGCACTCAGCACCCCCAGTGCTGAACCCACAGGTCGTTATCAACTTGTGTTACTTGGCCTCTCAGCCGACTTCGGTCCTATTGGCCTCGCCCCCCTTTCCCAGTTTCTGAGATGCCAGGGGCATGAAGCTCCCTCCCATACTGCAGCTGCTCCTTCAGCGTCTCCTGGAGGGTTTCCTGTAAATGCTACAAAACTCTGCTTTGCCCGTCCTGCCCCACCCCTTCCTCAAAGGTCAACATCCCCTGAACCTGCCAACTGAATAGTTACATGACCTCCAGGTCTGGTCATGACTGACTGGACCAGAGGGCCCTTCTGATCCAAGTTTCATTCATCATGTATTCCCTCCTGGGCTGGGAATCTGAGTCACAGAGGTTCTAGTCCATGCCTTGGCCCTTGTCCTGGGAAGGCAAGTTAGCATGAGGGTGGGCTGGCCCCGATGCCAGTGGGTCAGAGAAAGCCGGTTGCAGAGAAAAAAAAAAAAGCAAAGGGCACAGAGAAAGGGAGAACCAGAGACACAGGGGCCCAGATAAAAAGACTCAGTGAGACTATTCACATTGATTCTTAATGGATTCCAGGTCCTCCTCAGCCCTGGATATATTTTCTGACCCTGAGCTCAAGAAAATATCCTGAATTCTCTGAATAGCTTTTGTTTTGTTTAAGCTAAACTCAAGGGTTTCCAAACCAAACAATTCCAAAAGCAGCTCCTCTCCCTGTATCGTCTCCTGAACACTGACCTTCCCCAGAGTTTTTCCTAAGACCCCTTCCTCAAATATTCTTTACCAGCACTGTCCCCTGGAACCAAGCCACTTATGTAATTTAAAATTCCTGGTAGCTAGTTCTTAAAAAGAGGTAAAATTAATTTTAAGTATGTATATATGATAATAATAATATATTTTATTTAACCCAAAATACCCATATATTACCATTTCATCATGTAATAAACATAAAGGTTACCAATAAAGATATTTTACAGCCTTTAATTCATCATAAGTCTTCAGAATCTGGTGTGCATTGTACCCTAATAGCACATCTCAGTTGGGAATCAAGAGGACCGAGTTCTAGATGGGTTTTCTGTGTGACCAAGGACAAATCCATTGCCTACTCTGGGCCTTGGTCTCCTTATCTGTACCATGAGAAGTTTTCATGTGAGTGACAGCATTCATCGCTGATCGTATGTGGTTCTGTAGCTCTTGGCCAATCAGAAGTCCTGGATTTGACCCCTTCTTGGTGAGCATGGCCAGAATTGAAGTTCACATTCCAGTCGGTCCAGGGAGTCCAACTCTGAGTATTTAATGACCCAGAATGTCCCTAAAGGATAGTTCTCACTCTGCCAATCATTCGCTATGGTAGCATTTCCATCCAGAAACCCTCCATGAGCTGGGAGGCTGGTGGGAAGTCTCCTTGCTAGCCAGATGATCCCAGGAGCCAACCACAATTTAGTCCCTGGAGTCTCCAGTTGAGCCTTTTCCAGGCTCAGCCTGGCTTGGAGCTAGTCAGGCCCTAGGGAGGGGGCTCTTCTCAAAGGCAAAGCTGGGCTCACACTCAGAAAGGGAGGGTGCTTGTAGAGGCCATCTCCCCCACTGCCCTCAACACTCCTCCCACGCCCCCATCAGGGCACCAAGTCCTGGCAGGAGATTGGCCCCAGAGGCCCCAGCTGTTTGTCCAGCTGTCCTCACATCCCCAGGCTGCAAGGCTCTTATATACCTTGGCCTAGAGAATGTTGTCAGGCATCTGGACACCCACTGGGTCCCAGCCCAGAACCAACATTCAGGGGGTGGGGAGGGGGAAGCTGGGCTGAGTTACATCCCTCTCTGAGCTTCCTTATTCTCTTCTGTACATAATGAGACTGGATGAGCCCTAAGGCCTCTTTAGCTGGGCAGCGCACACCTCTAAATCAGCAGGAAACAATCTGGCTTTGAAGTTAGACAGACTAGGTCTGAAACAGTCTAAGACTTCATGTATCCCAGCACCTCAGCAGACGGTAAACACCCTCCCAACTTAATACAAAAGTGTAGTTTGGGTAAACTGCACAAGAATAGCAGGCATCTTAAGTCCTTACAGGAGAAGTTGGGAATACAACTGCTTCCCCTCAACAATATGACTTGGAGATTTATGCCTGGAAGAACTGAGAAACTCCCCCTCCCTTCATGGCCCTTTGCATCAGCTAATTCATACGGGGCCTGGCTACCTCCCATAAAACTCAGAACCCTAACCATCCATGCTGTTCGGATATATGCCAAAGTATTTGATGAAGTGAGGTGGATGGACAGTCAGTACAAGACAGGTAACAGGGAGGGACAGCCAGAGACCCCAAACGGAAACACACCACAAAGAATAGTCTGGCATGAACCCTCAAACCAACAATCGAGTTAGAACATGGTGGAGAAGAATGTTGGCCTGGACCCAGGAAGGTTGGGGTCCTGATTTGACTCCTCCAGTGACGAAATGCCTAGGAAAGGAAGGGCCACCATGCTTCAGAGTCCAGGCTGCTCTGCTGTACTCCAGCAGAACGTGGAGGAGGAGTTCTCCTCCTCACCTTGCAAACATTTTCCCTAATTCAATAAGAGCATGGGCATTCTTAGAAATATTCTGGTAGGAGTCATCTGTATGCCTGGAATATCCTTGGCCAAGCGGGTATGGGATTGACCACTATTCAGAATAAGTCTGAGACATCTCTTAGGGTAGGGTTTCCCAAACTTAGCACTATTGACATTTGGGGTCCAGAAAATTCTTGATTATGGGAAGCTGTCCTGTGCATTGTAGGATGTTCAGCAGCATCCCTGGACTCTACCCACTGCACGCCAGGATTGCTAACCACCCCAGTGATCTGATGAGATCTGATTGGCTGGATCATGGGCTGGGAATGCCAATAGAGCATGTCGCAACTTCTTGCTTTTATTGATTTTTTTTTTTTTTTAAGTAAGCTCCACACCCAACGCAGAGCTCAGTGCGGGGCTTGAACTCACAACCCTGAGATCAAGACCTGAACTGAAATCAAGATGTTTCATCGACTGAGCCACACAGGCACCCCAACAACTTCTTGCTTTTAATTTGCACATTGCATAATATATAAAACATGGACTCTGGAGTCTGTTTACTTGAATCTAAATCCAACCAAAAATGTCTCCAGACATTGCCAAATGTCTCCTGGAGAGGGAGAGAGTTGGGGGGAATCACCTCCAGTAGAGAATCACCGTTCTTAGGGTAAGATGTGCTTAGGCCTATTTTCTCTCTAAAATCCATATGATTGTCTCACCTTTTTACCAGAAACAAATAATAAGAACAGCTCATACTCACTGAGCTCTAGGGCAGTGGCTACTTTAAGATCTTTACTTAAAGGATTCACTCATTTAACCCTCAATAACCCAACAAGGCAGACACGACTATTATACCCATCTTACAAATAAGAATACTGAGAAATATAGGATTTTAGCAACTTGCACTCACTACACAACCAGCAAATGTGGAATGAGGATTTAGATCCAAGTAAACTGACTCCAGAGTCCATGTTTTATATACTACACACTATGCAAATTAAAAGCAAGAAGTTGTTGGGGTGTCTGGGTGGCTCAGTCAATGAAGCATCTTGATTTCAGCTCAGGTCTTGATCTCAGGGCCATGAGTTCAAGCCCCACACTGGGCTCTGCACTGGGTGTGGAGCCTACTTAAAAAAAAAAATTTTTTTTTCAATTCAATAAAAGCAAGAAGTTGCAACTCACTCTATTGACATTCCCAACCCATGATCCAACCAATCAGAGCTCATATAAGCCCATCCAATTAGAACTTGGCACTACCCTGATCTTGAGTGATCAGGGCTCAGAAGCCAAACCGTTGGAGGAAATCAAGTGATTGTCTTAGAGTTGTGGCTACAAATAAAATAAGTCCATGCTCAACTGAAAAAATGAAAACAAAAACAAAAAAATTATGGACAGAGACAACGAGACAAAGGGAAAATTTTGAATCAGAATAAGCCAGAAGGTAAAAGCTGAGACACTGGAAGAATCGATCTACATCATGTATGATGTTGGTCCTAAGTCCCAGACCTTCAAAAGTAGCCTCTGACCTCTTTAGTTTCTTCCGACTGAACAAAACTGTGGTCCCATAAGATCTGAGTTGTCCCCAGGAGACCAGAGACTGGGGCTGCCAATTTTAGCAAATAAGAATACAGGATGCCCAGTTAAATCTCAATTACAGATCAATGAATATTTTTTTAGTATAAGTATGTCCCATGTAATATTAGAGATATATTTACACTACAATAAAATGTATTTGTTGATCCGATACTGGGAGTTCTGTATTTTCTCTGGCAACCCTTCCCAAAGACAGACTGCTTGGATCCTGTCCACTAAAAAGGACAGAAGTCCCTTAAGAGGCCACCACACTTCCCAGAGACCTGTCTTCTCACTAAAAGGAAGACAGTAAGGTCCCACCTGGCCCCCTCTGGCCCCCAGATGCCCAGACACGCCCTCCTAGTACATCCCGTCTCACCACCCCCACTCCAGTTCACTCTCCTGCCCTTTATACCCACTTGGAGAATTTCCACTGACACAAGGATACTCAGAGGGTTAATCCTTCTGATACCAAGTCACACTTTAACTCATTCCCTCCAGGCCAAGGATTAAATCCTGCCCATGTAGGGGTCAGGGCTACCACAGACCCTGAAAGCTGAGTACCCCACCCCCAAGTGAGGGGAGGCTCAAGGGAAAGGGAGGGACAGAAGACGGAGAGAGCAAAGGAAGGAGGGGCAGCTAGCCAGGCTCCTGTCCCCCCACAGAGCCAGCTCCGAGTCAGCTCTAGGAACAGCTCAGCTGCAGAAGCAACAGCGGCTTCTCTCCTCTAGCTAAGGACGGCAGGCGCACGGACACACAGACAGAAGTCCTCAGCCCCCAGCCGCTTGGCCGGGCCTGGCCCCATGGCCTTCAACGACCTCCTGCAGCAGGTGGGGGGTGTCGGCCGCTTCCAGCAGATCCAGGTCACTCTGGTGGTCCTCCCCCTGCTCCTGATGGCCTCCCACAACACCCTGCAGAACTTCACCGCTGCCATCCCCACCCACCACTGCCGCCCGCCTGCCGACGCCAACCTCAGCAAGGACGGGGAGCTGGAGGCCTGGCTGCCCCGGGACAGGCAGGGGCAGCCGGAGTCCTGCCTCCTCTTCACCATCCCCCAACAGGGACCGCCTTTTCCCAATGGCACGGGGGCCAACGGCACAGGGGCCACACAGCCCTGCACCAACGGCTGGATCTATGACAACAGCACCTTCCCTTCCACCATCGTGACTGAGGTGAGGATACCTGGGCCCCCTGCTCCAGAGGCCAATCAGACTTGCCTTCCCTTCTGAGACAGACAGACAGAGGCATACACACACGCATGCACACACACACAGACTGTCTCAGATTCTCCAGAGGCCAAGATGGGAAGATGAAGAAAGGGATTCAAGATGGGGGCCTTTACAGAAAAGGGGAACGTCAGAGTCAAGGAAAGTCTCTCAGCAACCGGGACTGGGGAAGCAAACAGCAAAGGGAAATGTCAGGGGAAGAGGGTGACATAAGCCTCAGAGGGCCAGCCCAAGAGAGGGGAAGGGGAGCCTGGCGGCCCAGGCTCATCTCTGCCTGACCCTTGCCTCCTCTCCCCACAGTGGGACCTCGTGTGTTCTAACAGGGCCTTACGCCAGCTGGCCCAGTCCTTGTACATGGTAGGGGTGCTTCTCGGAGCCATGGTGTTCGGCTACCTGGCAGACAGGTCAGTCCTGCGTAGAGCCACCGGGCCGGGCTGGGCCTGGGCCTCAGCTGGGTTCATGGGAACCAGGTGGGAAGTTGGCCTGACCACTGGGGCTGGTCTGAGGACCTACAGGGCCAGCCTCAGGACACGGCACAGGTCCTCAAAAGAGCCCCAGCCCAGAGCCTCCCCCAGGGCAGGCACTCCTCTCCGTACCTGGCCTGGCACGGTCAGCCCTCAGGATCCCTGCTGCTGTTCTCCCCTCCCCCCACAGGCTGGGCCGCCGCAAGTTGCTGATCTTGAACTACCTGCAGACGGCCGTGTCAGGAACCTGCGCCGCCTTCGCTCCCAACTTCCCCGTCTACTGTGCCTTCCGGCTCCTCTCCGGCATGTCGCTGGCTGGCATCTCCCTCAACTGCATGACACTGAGTGAGGGATGCCGGGAGGGCAGGGCAGGACCCTACCCACTCCTCTCTGACCCCCCAACCCAGCAGCCCCTTTTCGGCTTCCTCTCCCAGCCAACCCCTCCTGAGTCCTGCCTGCCCACTTTTGGGCGGCCAACATAACAGCCTTTCTCCCGGACTCATACCATCCTGACCCCTCATTTAGACACGATTGCAAACTCCATTTTAAGGGCCAGGCGGTTCCCATAAATGACTGAAGCCGACTGGGTACAAGAGGCATTAGGGAGTGGTGAGGACTGTAGACAAAGGAGGGTCACAGCCCCATCCAGAGGGGCCACAGCCACTCAGCTGCTCCAGCCAGAAGGGTCAGGGCTGTCAGATCTTACCGCCTCCTCTTTATTAATGTAAAATACCCCAGTTTTGTAATGTTGGAAATTAATTCTAATATTTTTAACATAGGGCAAGCCAGCATCATGTAGACCAAACACATTTATGGTCTGAGCATGGTCTGTCCATGAACCATCAATGGGCATCCTCTGATAAATCACCCCCTTCCCCCTGGTTCTCAAAGGAGGAACCTGAGACTGGGGAGAAGGGCAAGAATCTACCCAAGGTCATCCCTCAAACCCAGAAGGGAATCTATGGATTGGGGGTTCTCTGGACTACAGGAATGAACCGGGATGGGGCCAGGGCCAGGGCAAGACACCTAGAGAATTCAGCCCCAAAACCCAGTCTACGTGTCCAAGTCATTGCCCCAGCAGCCGAATCAGGAGCCCACAAGGAACAAAGCTGGGCCTCTTCAGACCACAGCGGAAAGGTGGTCCCACTCCCACCTTGACTCTCCTGGATGGAGGAAAACCACTGTCTCTTCCAAGCTGCTCTGGCCACTGAATTGGCCCAGGCTGAGGGAAGCCAGCACTGAGTGGTCAGAGACACTTTGAAGGGAAAGGGGGCCTTGGCCAGGACAGTAGTTGGGGAGCAGCAAGACACAGCGGGGGAGTGGAAGGGACAATTCCTAGGGATTCCAAACCCATCTTCCCATTCCTTCCTCCACCAAAAGTCCCCTACTTCCCCCATCATGGCACCCATCTTCATTTGATGTGTCTTCCACTGAGCTCCAGGACAGATCAAAGTTTGGGTGGAGAGAGGGGTCTTTGCCTGGCCCAGGGGTCTCCACCCACCAGGCAGCCCCGTCAGTGGCACCCCTCTGTTCTCGCCCTCTTTCCAGATGTGGAGTGGATGCCCATCCACACGCGGGCTTGTGTGGGCACCCTGACTGGCTATGTCTACAGCCTGGGCCAGTTTCTCCTGGCCGGGGTGGCCTTGGCCGTGCCCCGCTGGCGCCACCTGCAGCTCCTCGTCTCCGTGCCTTTTTTCGCCTTCTTCATCTACTCCTGGTGTGTGGGGCCCAGGGTGGGCAGGGGTGCCCGAGGGCCGCCCAGAGGGCTGCCAGAGACAAGACATCCCCCAAATCCCACTGCACACTCCACCACACAGAATCAGAGGTCAAGGCCAGAAGGTCAGACCCAGGCCAGTGTCTCCGTATGACAGATGGGAGAACTGGGGTTGTGGGAGGAAGGATCTGCCTCCCGCCCCAGGGATCCTGTTCTTCAGCTCCGCCCCCACCACCGGCTCTCCACCCTGCCTGCCCTACTGCCCTTACCCAACACCTCAACGCTGAGCTCCTGGGTTGGGGAATGGGTCATCACCAAGCTGGATGCTGCTTTGCGGTCCTAGAGAGATGGATCTGGCAAAACCCCTGGGTTCCCAGTCTGAAATGAAATCCCACTGCAGTCCCCTGGGAAGCCCACCCCCTGCCCCCAGCCGAGCCTACTGGAACTGAAGCCATGTTGACACCTCCCCCCCCCCCCACCTCCCCACCCACCCCTGCTCCCAGGTTCTTCATCGAGTCGGCCCGCTGGTACTCCTCCTCTGGGAGGCTAGATCTCACCCTGAGGGCCCTACAGAGAGTGGCCTGGATCAATGGGAAGCGGGAAGAGGGGACCAAGCTAAGTATGGAGGTGAGACCCACACCAAGACCTCCCATGACACCCCACGAGGATTCTACCCTCAAACCCTGAACCCAGGTCTCAGAGGGCTTCCCTGAGTAAGGGGTTAGGCTGGGAGGAGCTTCTGGAGGAGTCCAGGCCCTGAGCCCTGTCCATCCTGGCAGGTGCTCCGGGCCAGTCTGCAGAAGGAGCTGACCATGGGCAAAGGCCAGGCTTCCGCCTTGGAGTTGCTGCGCTGCCCCGCCCTTCGCCACCTCTTCTTCTGCCTCTCCACGCTGTGGTAGGCCCAGACAGACGGAGCCATAGAGACACAGACAGACCAAGAGACAAAAGGCTGGCTGGGGAAAGAGTGGATGCAATGGGTGGAGGAAACCAGAACAAAGGGAGGAAAAGTCAGCAGACCTCCCATGAGAGGCAGTAATCCTCCACCAGGGACAGTCTTGAAGAACCAGATGACCTCCCCTCAGTTTGCTTCCAGTCCCCATACTGGGCACCAATCTTTCCATCTTCTTCTCCTTTTATTAACTCTGTTCCAATATGAAAACACCTCATCAGGATTGATGAGCCCCAGAGTCAATAGAATTACATCTTGAAGGCAGAGACCAGTCCGGCTTGCAAAACATTTGGAGACTTTACTGGCCTTGCAGGGCCTGCCAGAAACACAAGCACGGGCAATAAGATGGCTAAAACTCATCTCCAGAAGTACACGTTGGCCAAGGCTGGTATCAGCCAAAAATGTCCTTTCCGGTTGCAACATTCCCCATTACCCTTCTGATATGCTCCCCTCCTGAGCCCATCACCAGAGTAACCCCATGACAGTTAGGTGAAGCATGGTCAACAATTCTACCAGTGAATTTTTTCATTCCAATTTGGGATTTACTCCAGGTTGTGGGTCTTATCCAATAACCTGAGCTTCATTCTGTGGGCTCCTGACATGTTAAGAAGCACAACCATCCCAGAACCGTGCACAGGTCTGCAAAGCTCTGGCCTTTCCTAACACCTTGACCCTAAAGATGTGGCTTGAAAATCCACCTGCCCTCAGCCCAGTATCAATAGATAAGCTAAAGTATCAACAGATAAGATAAAGATTAAAACTATATAAATCTTACATGACAACTAAGTGAAAATCCCCTAATACACCGGGGATCTTAGTTCTCAGAAGACTGAGAAGTTTGGGGTATTGGAGGACTACCCCACACTTAGACTAAATGCATACTAAATGTCTGAAGAAAGATTAGCCAAGGCAGATTCCAGCTTCTGAAGCAGGGTCATAGTGTAGCTCACCCCTATTTTGAATGAGCAGCCCCCCCCCTTAAGCCTTCCCAACCAACTCCATATCCTTCATCCCTCACCACTAGGTTTGCCACTAGTTTTGCCTACTATGGGCTGGTCATGGACCTGCAGGGCTTTGGGGTCAGCATCTACCTAATCCAGGTGATTTTTGGTGCCGTGGACCTGCCTGCCAAGCTTGTGGGCTTCCTTGTCATCAACTCTCTGGGCCGCCGGCCTGCCCAGATGGCCTCACTGCTGCTGGCAGGCATCTGCATCCTGGTCAACGGGGTGGTACCCCAGGGTGAGCACCCACGAGTACCTTGGTCCTTCACCCTTAGCCCTATCCCCAGATTCTCAACCCCCACTCCCGAGCTCCCACTGACCCCCTCCTTTCTCTCTCTAGATCAGTCCATTGTCCGAACCTCTCTTGCTGTGCTGGGGAAAGGCTGCCTGGCTGCCTCCTTCAACTGCATCTTCCTCTATACTGGGGAGCTGTACCCCACAGTGATCCGGTGAGTGGAGCCTAGTGGGAGGGGTCTTGGGACAAGACATCCCCCCACACACAAAGGTCAGACCCCAGAGCACCGTCCAGCGTGCCGTAGCCCAAGGCCCCCTCCCAGCACCCACCCGTGCAAGGTGTGTATCAGCTGCTCAGTATACACTTCGTGGCTAACACAGATGCACCTGCCCACTAAGCCCTTACCTGATCCAAGGAAAAGATCGCAAAAGGAGCCACCATCTGGGGCAGGGTTGAGAGCCAAGAAAACACATCTCAGAGGCAATTCATCGAAGTTCCCCCTCCCCCACTCCACCTTGATCTCCAAAGCCCAAGTTAGAAGCTGCCATCAAATCTAAATTTCATCTATAAACCAAGTGGTACGTCTGAAATCAAAGACCAAACAGGAAAGTAATTTCTTATCACAAGAGCCACATTTAATAATGCTGGTGCTTGGTAGCTGTATGGATAAACACAGCACTGCTTTTTGAGAGCCAAAACTGGGGGGAGGGCATTTTTGCATTGAGAAAAAAGAAACACATGTCTATTTTAAGAATGGGACGAAAAATTCACATGAGATGTCAAAGAAGGGCCAGGCTTCCCTAAGCTGCTGGGAATGAGCAGGGTCATGGTTGCTGTCCTGCGCCCTCACAGAATTTCAGGGGAAAGAGCAACAGTATAAATCACTTACTATGCACCAGGCATCTTCTTAAAATTTTTATAAATATCAACTCATTGAATCCTCATGACAAGCCCATTTTACCAATGAGAAAACTGAGCCACAGAAAGGTTGAGTGACTCGGCCCCGCGTCACACAGCTTATAAGTGAGGAGGCGTGGATTTGAACCCAAGCGGTTTGTCTCCTAAGTCAAGGTTTTTAACCTCTGCTCTCTCAGAGAATGTTCTTAACATAGTCTTAACATGCAGCTTCCAGGTCCTCTCCCCTGGGGATTCTAACCCAATAAGACTGTGTGGGCTGGGGCAACTAGAACTCAAAATCCCCCAGGAGATCTGAGAATGATTGGCCTAACTTAACTGTCTCATTTGACAGCTCAGGAAACTGAGGCCCGGAGAGGAAAAGGGACTCTTCCTCGGGTCACATGGCAAGTTAAGGGCAGAGGCAAAATTCAGCCTCCTGATTCTCTGGCCAGAGCCCTTCCCACCCTGTTGTTTTGTTTTGTTTTAATCTCCAAAACAAATGCCAAATTGGTTTGCTAATCAAAGGGGGAATAGAGGAGGGACCAGGGGGCTTCGGCCTGAGCTGCCCTGACCCCAAATTCAGCCAGCACCTCAGCATTCACGCTAGAACAGTGAGTGACAGCACCCCACCTTGAGCCCTACAGGCAGACAGGCATGGGAATGGGCAGCACCATGGCCCGTGTGGGCAGCATCGTGAGCCCACTGGTGGGCATGACTGCTGAGCTCTACCCCTCCGTGCCTCTCTTCATCTACGGCGCGGTCCCCGTGGCCGCCAGCGCTGTCACTGCCCTCCTGCCAGAGACCCTGGGCCAGCCACTGCCAGACACCGTGCAGGACATGGAAAGCAGGTGGGAGCAGGGACTTAACCCGGGTCACACGCCCAGGCTGGGGTGGCACCGAGACTCAAACCCAGGCCTCCTTGTTCAGGCCAGGGCTCTTTGTCCACTTCCCCAGTTGGCTGGGGGTCTAGAGTCCTTCCTGGGCTCCTGGCTCCAGGGAGCAGTAGATGGGGCAGAGAGATGGTAGCTGGGCACCGCTGAGTGGAGACTCCCGGGAAGCCCCCAGCTCCTAGCCCTGGTCTGGAGGCTGCATACCCAGGACACCGCTCTCCTGCCCCCAGGAGGAGAGGAAAGCCAAGGCGGCAGGAGCAAGAGCAACGGAAGAAGATGGTCCCGCTCCAGGCCGCAGCACGAGAGAATGTACTCTGAGCACTGGGAAGGGGCCTCACAGAGCCCCAAAGGGAGTGAGGGTACTACAGGTCCTGAGCCATCCCCTCCAGGAAGGGAAAGGGGAAATGGCGGCCCAAGGGTCCAGGCTGTGGTTCAGGAAAGCACCTCCCAGGGGTATCCTGCCCTGAGCAGATTCCACCAAGACCGCGTCATTAAAAGGTTTGTGTGAAGCATTTCCTTTTATCTCTCTTGTCTCAAATGTAATAGCCGCTCCACATCAGCCGGTGGCCCAAAAGTCCATACAGTCCAGTCCCCTGCCCTCAACCCCAGGACTTTATAAACCATCCCAGAGAATTGGAGAAGAGTCTCTTCCCTGGACCCCCTCCCCTGCCCCTCTTTCCACCCTCTTCCCTCCTTCCTTCTCTACCTTATTCAAATATTTCTGCGAGTTTTATTTTTTTTTATTTTTTTTTTTAAGATTTTATTTATTTGACAGAGAGAGACACAGCGCGAGAGGGAACACAAGCAGGGGGAGTGGGAGGGAGAAGCAGGCTTCCCGCGGAGCAGGGAGCCCGATGTGGGGCTCGATCCCAGGACCCTGGGATCATGACCTGAGCTGAAGGCAGACGCTTAACGACTGAGCCACCCAGGCGCCCTCTGCGAGTTTTAAATATCTTACGCTCCTCCCCCTCCCTATCAGACTGGAAATTGACAAGGGACTAAATGAAAGCAGCCAATCAGAGGCTTTGTTTCAGGCTCCTCCCCCTCGTGAGGGCCAATGGGAACCTCCGGCAGCCAAGGCGGAGAGAAAGGACCACAGAGGCTGTGATGTCAGGAGGCTGGCCCCTGCTCTTCTAGATTCCACCAGGGTCCAAACTCAAAACCAGTTTGCCACTTCCAGCTCTGCGACTGGAGGTTCTGCCCACTAGCTACCCTAACCTTCCCACCACCCTTCATGGATATTCTTTGCTGTTCTGCCTCCTGCAGGCCCCGGCGGTGGGGGGGGGGGGGGGGGGGGCAGTGGAGACAAGGGAGGAGGGAGAAGGGAGGGTAGAACCCAACCAGAGAGCGCCAGCACTGAGTGCCACTTTGGTGCCAGGCACTGTCCTAAGCACTTTGCATACACTGACTCATTTAATCCTCCCAGTAACTTTCTAGAGATAAGTACTATTGTTATCCCCCATCTTATACCTGAGAAAATCAAAGCACAGAGCGGCTAAGTCACTTGCCCAAATTCACACGGTTAGTAAATTGTGGAGTCAGGATTAGAATGCAGACAATCCGGCTCTGGAATGCATGGACCTGACCCCTCTGCCCAGAGTTGTAAGGCACTGAGACTTTGGCCTCTTGCACCCCCAGGGCCTGACTTCTTCTCCTTCCTGGCCTGAAAAGAGAGAGAGAAGGCTAAGGTGGGCGGGGGGGGGAGGCGGAGAATCCTGGTAGGAACCATGTGAAAGGAGGGATGAAAGGCAGTTCAGGTCACAGTCAGGAAGAGACAAGGATATCTGATCACTGCGTCAGCAAGGGAGCTCATTTCAAGGAAGCCTCGGGAGCATAGAAAAGACAGCCCTATAAGCATCCACAAGTGGCAGGAGTCAGGGCACCAGCCATGCCCTGCTGTAAATGTGCTTGCTTGGTCACGCTTGTCTCCTGGTACACTGCCCGTTACTCTCTCCCCTGCGGCTGACTCAGCCCCCCAGCCCCTCATCCCTCGGGGAAAGTCCACACCTCTGAAGCTGAGCACATTGTCTTCCAGGTGGGATCCTGGGGCTCTAGCTGAATCAGGGCAACCTGGGTAGGGTAGGTAGCCCAGAGCTCCCCTGAAAAAGCCACAAAGCCCTGGGACAGCTCACAGCAGCTCAGACAGCAGGATTTCCAGGACAAAGTGACAGAGCTGAAATTATGATAACCCACTCCACCTCCTGGAACATCTGGGGACTTGGTGTTCCCCGTGTGCAGATATGCCCCATGCTCCCCAAGAATTTCTGGGCCACTGTAGGATCCAGTAGATGCTCAAGGGCCACCAGCCCTCCCTCTGCTGCTATTTCTCAGGCAGCACTGAGTCATGGCTGACAAGGGGCACCTAGGATGACATCTTCACCAGCCTTAAGCAGGGAGACTGGACTAGGACTGGGAGGCAGGCCACCTGCATCTAGCCCTGTGTCTGTAGATCTGGAGGTCTTGGGACCAGTGACTTGCCCTATCCCTGCCTCAAAACCCTGCCGGCAACTCTGACATGCCCTGACTCCTGTGGCTCTCTCATCTCTGGGCTTAGATCACCTGGTATCTGCATCCGCCTCAAGCAGAGACAGCCCCTGGCCTGCCCTCACTTCACACGCCCTCAACGGGCCCAACTGCTGGTGTTGACTCAGCTCACACCGTCTGCACAGATCCCATTTCCCCAGCTCCTGGCCAGGGACTTCCTACGCTCACCCCATACCCTTGAGCAAAGGGGAACCCTGCCTCCCTCCCATTTTTAAGTCACCAGCAAGTGACTTCTGACCTGTCTCCCCAAGGAGTCATCTGCAGAATTCTGGCTCGCATTCCACCCTCTCACGTTGGCCCTGAGCCTGAGTTCTGATACCGCTGTGCCCCACTTCAGTGGTCTCAGATGCTATACCCAGTTTTGACCACAAAGTCCTATCCTCGGCCAGCACTGGTAGGGCCTTTGTGGCCACCCTCAGATTCTCTGCCTGCAGCTCTGAGCACATCCTGCCCAGAATGGCACACGCAGGAGGTTTCTCCACTGCCTGGCCCTGGTAGAGTGCTCACCAGAAGCCACCTTCCTTCCTGGGCTCTACCCTTGTATCCCGGGACCCACCTCTACAACCCAGGCTTTAGTCCACACCAAGCCCCTTCACTAGGCTCTTCTCTCCTTTCCCAAGAGTTTTCATGGCCCCTTAGAGAATAGATGTCCAATCAGTTCAGCTTTCATATCACATGGGGGCTGAATAATGGACCTCCAAAGATGTCCACATTCTAATACCTGGAACCTGTGAATATGTTACCTTACATGGTAAAAGGGACTTTGCAGATGCGATTAAGCTAGGGATCTTGAGATGGGAAGATTATCCTGGATAATCTAAGTTGGCCTCATGTGAATATAGGAGAGAAGCAGGAGACCAGAGTAGGTAATAGGAGACGTGACAACAGAAACCAGAGTTTGGAGTGATACAAGAAGGGACAACAAGCCAAGAAATGCAAGCTGAAAAAGACAAGGAAATGGCTTCACCTCTGAAGGCTCCAGAAGAAACAAAGCCCTGCCAACACATTGATTTTAGACTTCTGACCTCTAGAACTATAAGAAAATTGATTTGCGCTGTTTTAAGCCACTAAGTCTGTGACAATTTGATGCAACAGCAGGTGGAAACTAATGTACATCCCTTGTTCTCAAACTCCTCTAGGGATGTCAAACTGGCCCATAGGGGTTTTGTTTCCCCATGCTCTATTTTTTGGTGGGGATAGGGTTTTACTGTCTAGATCACCATAGGCCTCACCACTCCTTATTGTCTTATATCTGATCAGATTCACACATCTGTGTTACCTTATGGTTCTTACAGCCATTAAGTTTGGAACTCCTAGACTATGCTCTATTAAACCCCCAACTTACCTTCATATGTATTAAAAACTGTGTGATCAGAAGCAGAAGAAAAGCTCTGTATGGACCCCATTGCCCCCATTGTTCCTCCTCTTTCAAGAAAACCATCTAATGATGTTCTTTGAGATGTGACTGTCTCCACGTGGCTCATGTTGTAGTCATAGAACACTTACTGACTCTACTGCAAAAAGCTGGAGTCATAAGCTAGATGAAATTGAGCCTCAATTTCCCTGACCAGCTCTAGTGAGGTCTGTTCCTGCTACTTCTAAACTTTTCCCCTAAGAGAAGCCTGCACTGAGAAGCAATTCCGTGAGCCACACCCATAGAAGAAACCAAACAGCCTGTTAGTGCCTGAATTGGTCAGGGTTTAGATTCAGGTGGTAAACAATGTTTAGTCTGGATGGGATGTCCGGAACTGTGGCAGCCATCTTGTGACCCAACAGGGAAACCAGAGCAAGGATTAAGGCAACAACTGAGAGTGACATAGTGGAAAGATGGAACTGAGGTTTGATTATGTCACTGAGCCACTGATTTAACCAATCCTGAAGCCACCTACCTCTACTCTAATTGTTAAGCATGGGAATTTCAACTTAAATCCTCCTTCCTCTTTAAGCTATTGTGAGTTGATTTTTCTGTGATCTGCAGTTAAAGACATCTTAACTAATATATTTTTTACAGCTTTATTAAAATGTAAGAGACAGGGGCGCTTGGGTGGCTCAGTTGGTTAAGCAACTGCCTTTGGCTTGGGTCATGATCTCAGGGTCCTGGGATAGAGCCCCCCATTGGGCTTCTTGCTCAGCAGGGAGTCTGCTTCTCCCTCTCCCTCTACCTGCTACTCCACCTGCTTGTGCTCTCTCTCTCTCTCTGTCAAATAAATAAATAAATAAATAAATAATCTTTAAAAAAAAAAAAGAAATATAAGAGACAATTAGTTGTTCATACTTACAGTGTACAATTTGATGAGTATAACAGATGCACGCACCCGTGAAACTATCAGCACAATCAAGATAATGAACATATCCATCACCACCAAAAGTGTCCTCATGCCCCTTCTTTGTGTGGACATAGGCTTCCATTTCTCTTGAACAAATACCAAGGAATGGAATGGTTAGGTAGTATATAAGGTATTTGCTTAACTTTTTAAGAACAGCCAATTTTCCAAAGTGGTTATAACATTTCACATTCCCACCAGCAGTATATAGGAGAGTTCCAGTTGCTCCACATCTTTGTCAACACTTGGTATGATCCATATTTTAAATTTTAGCCAATGTAGTGAATGTGTAGTAGTACATTATTATAGTTTTAATTTGCACTTCCCTAATGACTAATGATGTTAAGCAACTTTTCATGTGCTTATTTCCATTTACATCTCTTCTTTGGTAAAATACCTGTTCAAAAATTTTGCACATTTTTAATTTAATTGTTTGATTTCTTATGATTGAGTTGAAATTTTTTTAATGTATTCTAGAGACAAATCCTTTGCCAGATATGTGTTTTGCAAATATTTTCCCCAAGTTTATAGCTCGCTTTTTCATTTTTATAACAGTGACTTTTGAATAGCAAAAGTTTAGGAGCGCATGGGTGACTCAGGTGGTTAAGAGCCTGCCTTCAGCTCTGGTCATGATCCTGGGGTCCTGAGATGGAGCCCCACATCGAACTCCCTGCTTAGCAGGGAGTCTGCTTCTTCCTCTCCCTCTGCCCCTCCTCCCTGATGGTGCTTGCTCTCTCTCTCTCAAATAAATAATAAAAATAAATAATCTTTAAAAAAAGTCATTGAATAGCAAAAGTTTAAAAATTTTGATGAAGACCAACTTACTGGGTTTTTCTTTTGTAGTTCATGTTTTTGTGTCTTATTTTATTTTATTTTTTCTTAAAGAGAGAGTGTACGTACGCACATGAGTGGGGGGAGAGGTAAAAGGAGAGGGAGAGAAAGAATCTCAGACACACCCCTCACTGAGTGGGGAGCCAGACACAGGTCAGGGTTCCACCCCACAACCCATGAGATCACAACGTGAGCCAAAACCAAGAGTCCAAAGTTCAACCAACTGAGCCACCCAGGCACCCTGTGTCTTATTTTAAAAATCTTTGCCAAACCAAAGGACACTAAAATTTTCTCTTAAGTTTTCTTATATAAATGTTATAGTTTTAACTCTTACATTTAGGTCTGTGTTCTATTTTTGAGGTATCTTTGTAAATAATGTGAGGAAAGAGGGTTGTGATGCACTGCCTTTTGCATATGGATATCCAACTGTATCAGCACCATTTGTTCAAAGATTTTTTTTCATTAATTAATTGTCTAGACATCTTGTTCAAAGATCAAATGTCCCTTGTGTATCTCTATTTTTGGACTTTCCATCCTGTGGCACTGATCTATTTATTTGTCTTCGCATGAATACCACAGTGTCTTATTATTGTAACTTTATAATTAGTCTTGAACACAGACAGGGTAGATTCTTTAATCCTGTTTAGCTTTTCCAAAGCTGTCTTGGCTAATCTAGAGCCTTTGCATTTCCATATAAATTTTAAAATCAGGGGCAGCTGGGTGGCTCATTCGGTTAAGCAGCCAACTGATGATTTTGGCTCAGATCATGATCTCAGGGTCATGAGACCAAGCCCTGCATCAGGCTCCCCACTGGGGGTGGAGCCTGCTTAAGATTCTACCTCTCCCTCTCCCTCTGCCCCCTCCCCCTTCATGCTCTCTCTCTCAAATAAATAACTAAATAAATGATTTTAAACCAACTTGTAAACTGACCCCAAAAAACTGCTGTGGTTTTGATTTGTATTACAAAAAAACCTATAGATCTTATTGGAAATAATTGACATCTTAATATTAAGTGCTCCAATCCATGATACAGTTCTCCATTTATTGAGATATTCTTTAATTTCTCTCAACAATGTTTTATAATTTTCAATGTATAGGTCTCGCACATATTCTATCAAATTTATCCCTAAGCATTTCATAGTTTATGCAATTATTGAAGATATTTTTATTTCAATTGCTAATTGTCCATTGCTATTACATAGAAATACACTTGATTTTAGTATACTGACCTTGCATCCTGAAAATTTGCTAAAATCACTTATTAGTTCTGGTAACTTCTTTTGCAGATTCCTTAAGATTTTCTGTACAAACAATCATATTGTCTGCAAATAAAGGCAGATTTCCATCTTCTTTCCTTTCTGGAATTCTTTCATTTATTTTACTTACATTATTACATTCCAATACAATGTTGAACAAAAGTGGTGAGAGTGAACTTGGAAGGAAAGCATTTAGTCTTTCACAATTAAGGATGATGTTACCTATAGTTTCTCCATAGATGTCCCTTATCAGTTTGAAGAAGGTCCTTTTTACTCCTAGTTTGCTGAGACATTTTTCGTAGATGCTGTGGATGTTGAATTTTGTCAAACGCTCTTTCTGTATCTATTGAAATGATCACACAGGGTTTTTTAGTCCATTAACATGATGAATTACGTTGATTATTTAAAGTTAAAGCCTATGATCCAGCAATTGCACTACTAGAAATTTACCCGAAGAATATAAAAATACTGATTTGAAGGGGCACATGCACCTCCATGTTTATAGCAGCATTATCAACACTAGCCAAATTATGGAAAGAGCCCAAATGTCCACCGACTGATGAATGAATAAAGAAGCTATGGTATATATATATATATATATATATATAGAGAGAGAGAGAGAGAGAGAGAGAGAGAGCTGTGATATATATACATACGATGGAATTAATGGAACATTACTCAGCCATCAAAAAAATGAAATCTTGCCATTTGCAATGACATGGATAGAGCTACAGTGTATTATGCTAAGCGAAATAAGTCAGTCAGAGAAAGACAGATACCATATGATTTCACTCATATGTGGTATTTAAGAAACAAAACAGATGAACATGGGGGAAAAAAAGAGGTAAACCATAAAACAAACTCTTAATAGACAGCAAATTGAGGGTTGCTGGAGGGGAGGTGGGCAGGGGGATGGGTTAAATGGGTGATGGGTATTAAGTAGGGCACTTGTGATGAGCACTGGGTGTTGTATGTAAGTGATGAATCACTAAATTCTACACTTGAAACTAATATTACACTATATGTTATAGTGTTATAGAATTTAAATAAAAACTTGAAACAAAAAAGTAATTAACCCCAAATAATAAAGTTAAATCAATTTTGCATTCCTGGGATAAACCCACTTTGTCAAGATGCATTATCCTTTTTATATATTATTGGATTAAATTTGGTAAAATTATAGGGGCACCTGGATGGCTCAGTTGGTTAAGTATCTGACTTGATTTCGGCTCAGGTCGTGATCTCAGGGTCGTGAGATCAAGACCTGTGTCGGGCTCCATGCTCAGCAGAGTCTGCTTGTCCTTCTCCCTCTGCTCCTCCCCCTGCTCTCTCTCTCTCTCTCTCTCATAAATAAATAAAATCTATAAAAAATAATAATAATAATTGAATGTCCTACTCTGAAGTCACAGTTTAACTTGGTGTCTTAAAAGACGTTTTAAAAGCTATTGCCGGCCATCAGGAGGCCTAGGGCTACAGCAGACCCAGGAACTGACGAGCTGAAGAGACAAAGCGCAGTCCCTCTCCTCCGCCTGCATGGGAAGACAGAAAACAGACTGAGGGAGCAGGAGGCCTCAGCCCAGCTGTTTCTGCTAGGTCCTGCCCACGGTCCTCAGCGACCTCCTGCAGCAGGTGGGGGGTGTCGGCCGCTTCCAGAAGACATATTTGCGCAATTTTTTACAGAATTTCACTGCCACCATCCCCACCCACCACTGCCGCCCGCCTGCCAACGCCAACCTCAACAAAGGCAAGACAGGCAGGGGCAGCCCAGGTCCTGCCTTCCCTTCACTGTCCCCCAAGAAGGACTGCTTTTTCCCAACGGCACGGGGGCCACAGAGCCCTGCACCAACGGCTGGATCTATGACAACAGCACCTTCCCTTCTACCATCGTGACTGAGGAGAGGATACCTGGGCCCCCTTGTCCCCCCTCCAACCCCCGTGTCTCCGTCTTATCATCCCCACACACAGACACAGACACTGTGTGACCCTAACTTGAGTTTGTCTAAATGTGGGAAAGCACAGGAGCTGTGAAGACCTTTGCCCAAAATGGAGGTAAGAGAACTGTGGTTGGAGTTGCAAACTTTCTGGTACAGGAGATTATGGAAGCCCTCACAGGAAGCTGCTCTCTCCCCCTCTGCCTTCACCAGGGAGAGACACTACTCAGGGAGTCTAATATTCTGCTTTGGTTTCCCTGGGGGAGTGGACAATTCACACTTCCCTGGGAGGTGATAAAGAAGAAGAGAGAGGGGCGCCTGGGTGGCTCAGATGGTTAAGCGTCTGCCTTCGGCTCAGGTCACGATCCCAGGGTCCTGGGATCGAGTCTCGCATCGGGCTCCCTGCTAGGCGGGGAGCCTGCTTCTCCCTCTGCCGCCGCCTCTCTCTCTCTCTCTCTGACTCTCATGAATAAATAAATAAAACAAACAAAAAAAATTTAAAAAAAAAAAGAAGAAGAAGAAGAAGAGAGAAAGGAGGTGTGTAGGTGGTGGAGGGCAAAGGGAATATTCCTGAGCAGGGAATATGGGGGCTCAGAGTCCTAGAGACAAAACAGTTTTCTGACTTCATCTAGAAAGAGCTTTCAGCAGCTGAGACCAGGCCTGCTAAGTGGTTCATCCAGCTGAATTCTGCACTTCGTAGCTGTCACATTGATCATGCTCTTAACATCTGTTCTAGTCAATTGTCTTTTGGTTGCAAGGAAGAGAAGATCTCTTGAATCGGCTCATGGGAAAAAGGGGTATTACTGTAAGGATACATAGATATGGGGGTGATTGGGTGGTTCACTGGTTAAGCGTCTGCCTTTGGCTCGGGTCATGATCCCGGGGTCCTCGGATCGAGCCCCGCATCGGGCTCCCTGCTCAGCGGGAAGCCTACTTCTCCCTCTCCCACTCCCCCTGCTTGTGTTCCCTCTCTGGCTGTCTCTCTCTCTGTCAAATAAATAAATAAAATCTTTTAAAACTTTTTTTAAAAAGGATACATAGATTTTAGGGAATCCAGGGATGGGAAACAAAGCGTGTCTAGCCTTGTGGAAGCTGGAACCAGGATTTAGAGCACCAGAGGCATCTTTATACACTTACTCTCTCCTTCTCAGCCCATTTTGTCTGCATGTTCATCTTGTAAGATTACCACCAG
This sequence comes from Phoca vitulina, assembly GCF_004348235.1. Taxonomy (NCBI): domain Eukaryota; kingdom Metazoa; phylum Chordata; class Mammalia; order Carnivora; family Phocidae; genus Phoca; species Phoca vitulina. The sequence goes on along the minus strand of NW_022589719.1, from coordinate 29,773,281 downwards.
TCCCAGATCTGCTCCATTATCTCTCAGATTTAGGGCCCACTACCAACCAGAATGTTTCTGTGTATCTTAGTTCAAGTTTTTAGAAAAGGCTCCGATTGGCTCAGTGCAACCACACTGATGAGCCCCCCCTTACCCTGCAACTGCAATCATCATGCCAAGGCACAATATAGTGGAATTATGTAGACCACTGCTTATTAGTCAGAGATTTGCAGAGAAGATGCCCTAAGAAAGGGCTAGAGTAAGCCATACTCCCACTAGACAGACCCAAGACACAGAAGCAGAAGGTGCCTAAGCATGGCTAGTCCTCCTCCCTCTGAGGTAAGCAGGCATTATATGCCATCCCCCCCACCAGGCATAGCTGGGGGGATTTTCTTCATTATTTGCCAGCCTCAACCCAAGTTCTAAGACGTCCTTGTCCACCCATCTTAATTTGTATGTTATGGGGAAGCAATTCTGCTTCCCCATTTCCCTTCTTAAAACTCTACATTCTGCTTTCCAAGGTTGACAATACTCCAGGATCTATCAACCTAGCTCTTGCTTTTCTGTTCAAAAGAGCACACAGTTGTTTGGGCTTTTTAAAGATTTTATTTATTTATTTGAAAGAGACTGGGCGCCTGGGTGGCTCAGTTGGTTAAGCGACTGCCTTCGGCTCAGGTCATGATCCCGGAGTCCCTGGATCGAGTCCCACATCGGGCTCCCTGCTCGGCAGGGAGCCTGCTTCTCCCTCTGACCCTCCCCCTCTCATGTGCTCTCTCTCTCTCTCATTCTCTCTGTCTCAAATAAATAAATAAAATCTTTTAAAAAAAAAAAGAAAAAAGAAAGAGACAGTGAGTGAGAGAGAGAGAGAGAGAGCACGAAAAGCAGACTCTCCTGCTGAGCAGGGAGCCCAACGCGGGGCTCCATGGCAGGACCCTGGGATGATGACCTGAGCCAAAGGCAGACACTTAACCGCCACCCAGATGCCCCAAAAGCAGGCAATTTGACCCAAAGCTCATATTTCTTGCCATGTAGGACAAAAAATCTGGGTAAGTGAGCACCTTGGATTTCCTTCAAAATGGAGACTTGGTAGTAACCTATCATTTTTTGTTTCAATGGCTGATGAAGTCAGATGCACATAGTTCTCCCATTCCCTGAGATGTATGGAGATGCCAAGGATAATCCAAGCCTCTTCCAATAGGCATTGTGGATGGGATCATCATCCACCACCACACATGAGCATGAGGCACTAAAAGTCCTATTTCATTAGCACAGCCAGGATACCTCTTCCTTGAGCCAGTAATGTCAAAGCCTGTGCCTGCACCAGAGAACATTTCATTAGGATAATAGGCAGCTTACATGTATAACCCAATGTGAAGCTGGACCTTCTGAGTTGCGAAGCAAATGAAATGGCTCGCAAGTTAACAGGGGCTGCTTAAGCAAGATGCCTAATTTCAGTGAAGACACCCCACCCAAGCCACATGCTGTATCTGGTAGGTGCAACAGCACAGGTCACCTGAGAGAAACAAGGCCCAGCTTGCCCTTGGAATGACCCGACAACCCAAAGGGATGCTTCAGCACTCTGAATGCAAAGCAAAAGATAAATAAATATAACAAGAAAACGATGCTGGGTTTGGGTGTATGGGTTATAATAAAATCCTGCCTGAGCTCTTCTCCTTGTTTTCTTCTCAGTTAAAATGTCCTGAGCAATACCTAGCAGCTTCCATCTGAACTATATTAGAATCCTTTTTCGCAAATGGCTGCAATTTAATTCAAGCTAATTTGAGCAGTAAAAGAGTGTATAAAGTCTCCCACAACCAAACAACAAGTTAGGCAGAGGTGGAGCTGGCTCTAGGGACAACAGTAACCAAGACCATGGATGTCATGAGGACCTTTGCTGGCCCTCATCTGTGCTTCTCTTTGCATGCTGGGCATGTCCACTGTGCACAGGACCCTTCTCAAGGCGTTCACTGACCCTTCTGGTATCAATCCTAATGACTTCCTCACCAGTGAGAAAAAGGGCTTCTGTTTCTCAGCTCCGACTTCAAAAAAATTCTAGGAAAGGGGCGCCTGGGTGGCTCAGTCATTAGGCATCTGCCTTCAGATCGGGTCACGATCCTGGGATCAAGTCCCACATCGGGCTCCCTACTCCGCGGGAAGCCTGTTTCTCCCTCTCCCTCTCCCACTCCCCTTGCTTGTGTTCCCTCTCTCACTGTGTCTCTCTCTGTCAAATAAATAAATAAAATCTTTAAAAATAATAATAATAAAACAAAATTAGAAATTTAAAAAAATAAAAAAATTCTAGGAAAGACTTATTGGCTGGCTTGAGTCATGTGCCTACCCTTGGTCCAATGACTGTAGGGCAGGGAGGGCATGAGTTATTATGAATGACCCAGCCTGAGTCTCCTTGTTCACTCCTACTCTGCAGATGTGAACAGCCCCCGCTTTACCTTTCTACTTCCTGGTTGCCTTTTGTTTTCTCTTTTTCTCCTTTTCTTTCTCCTGAGGCCAGTCTCATAGCATCTGTCATTTATCATAGCCTCTCTCAAGTTAGCAGGGTAGAGCAGTCCTAGGCAGCAATTCTCTTAGTCAAGCTCAAACCCAACACTGTTTATTCCAAGACATTGTTTCTTGTTAGTGGTAGTGAAGTAAGTATCCGTGAAGCCCACAGGGCCACAGAGCACACAGCGATATCTGGTATTTGGGGTTTCAGCTGCACATGAAGAGAACACAGATGGCAAAAGCCAATACTAACCCTCTGATGGTATAAGCCCCACGAAACTGTTGCTTTTGCAGATGACAAGCACCTTAGAGCAGACCAGAGGCAGAGAGATTTTTTCTGAGTATTCTGTATTCATGGATCAATTTCTAATCTGGACTACATATAGATTTCATCACTAAACTGCGTACAGATCTTGTTCTCTTTGCACTCCTCTGACTTCTTACCTCTTTCCTACATCCTCTTGTTTCTTATCCTTCCATTCCTTGGCTCCTATCTATAATATCCTTAACCCACTCACCACAGTGTGTCCCACATGCCTCTCCACAGTCATATTCCATTCACGTATTTCCGTTAAAGTATTGTTAAAATTAAGTCCCAGCCTGACACAGCCCCATAATCTTTTTTCAAATTAAAGCTATATCAGACAACACATAGAATTATAGAATAGCAGTTATTTGAATAAAACAGCAATAAAGTCCATTGCTCTTTGGAGAAAGTATACAAGGGCTGACATCCCAAATTCTACAACATGTGAATGTGTGTATCTATGGTAAAAGTCCTACATAATAATTATATTCACAAATAAGGATTTCTCTCCAACCAAATCAAAATTATCAAGCAACTACACTTGAAAGCTGAGTTCATTTGTATATATATTAACACATCTAGGGGGAATTCCCTAATTGTCCTGGTCATTCCAGCCCCTTTTCATTTTTTTGTTAACAAAAGAAATGACAGTTTTAAAATCCACTCAGAAGTGTATAAAAATTAGGTCTTACTCGTAAAAGAAATGCCACATCTCTTTATTATTTTGACTTAATTTTAATGGCACATCTGTCAGCAATATGATTTTTCTGCAGGCTCTAGAGCTGTTTTACTCCACCTAGAATGGAAATACTTTCACAATGACAGTGTTTTCTTCATATTCATTAAAAAGAGCAACAAAGGGGAGCCTGGGTGGCTCAGTTGGTTAAGCGACTGCCTTCGGCTCAGGTCATGATCCTGGAGTCCCTGGATCGAGTCCCGCATCAGGCTCCCTGCTCGGCAGGGAGTCTGCTTCTCCCTCTGACCCTCCCCCCTCTCATGTGCTCTCTCTCTCTCTCTCTCATTCTGTCTCAAATAAATAAATAAAATCTTTTTAAAAAATTAAAAAAAATAAATTAAAAGAGCAACAAAATTTAAACTATCAGTTACAGTATCCAATTGCTGTTTATTTCAGGATTGCAAATAACCACAACCTTCTCAAATTTGGTTATGGGAAGTTAATGGAAGGATGCAAGAGTGTTTCACAGAACCCAAGGTCAAGAACTTGAACCCAGCCTTTTGAGAGACTGGGATCAGGTAGCTGAAGGGAGCTCTCCATCCCGATTTCTCTGGCACTGACTGAGCTCTCACCCTGACTTCTCTCTGACTAGAGTACTTCATTCTCCCCCTCCCTGCTCCCTCTCCCACTCTCTCATATTTCAACTCCACTTCTACATTGTGCCAAACTTGGCCCTCTCACCCTATTTTAGGTATCCTTATAAATCTTGCTTCTCTGAGTCACATTTCCAAATCTGTAATAAAAATATCCTGATTAGCCCAATCCAGCTCCTGGGTCAGGTTTCTTCAGCTATGCCCAGAGAAGGTCAGGTTCAAGAGCTCTAAAGGAGGGTGAGTGGCCAGGGAAAGTTAGTGGTTAGTGGCCAGGGAAGGGGGAGTAGTCTGAGCTGGCATCCCAAAAGGCAACTTTTACGTGTTTTGAAGTAATATGAATCAATTTTGCCAGGAGAAAGTGATGAGAAAGATTGTGTGGCAGGGGGAGGGAAGCACTCTCTATGTGCTGGTCCCAATTCAGGACCCTCAGCCCCACCAGGAGAGGGGTAGTGGTGCTTCCCTGGGGCCAGTCCAGCTCTCCTTGACCCAGCTCTTCTTTCCTCACTGTGGGACCTTGTGTGCATACACAAGACCTTGCCCCAGTTGAGCCAATCCATTTTCATGGCAGGAATGCTAGTTGCAAGCTTGATGTTTGGGACCTTGGCAGGCAGGTCCATGCTGGATCAGGAGCAAAGGGCTCTCTAGGCTGGACATAGAAGGGAGACTGGCATCCCTGAGGATCCAGGGAGGGACACATGACTGATCCACCCAAGTCTGACCATGTCTGGAAAGTCTGTAGGAATCACATAGCAGTCCATGAGCACTTCCCATGCTTCACTTCACTTCAGTGTGAAGCCAATACGAGTGGAGTGGTACTATTATCTGCATTTTGCCAATGAGAAAACTGAGGTTCAAGGATATTAAATAATATGTCCAAACTGTCTAGAAGGAACCCAAGAAAGTTGTCAGTTGTGAATTCTGAGGAGTGGAATTGGAAAGAAGAGAAGTTTTCACTTTTCATTAATATATTTTTTAACTTTTGTGATAATTTATTATTTTATGACTGTAACAAGTAAATATTGAATGTTTACTTTTTTAAAAGAAAAAAGTACAGTCACATAGCTAGAAAGTGACAAAGAAGGACAAAAATCTAGATTCCCTGACTCAGATCTACAACTTACTGTGAGCCCATGGGAAAGTTACACAACCTCTCTTAGACTTGGTTTTTCCATCTATAAAATGGAGGTGTTGGTCTAAAAAATAAAATTTGCAAATATTAGAAATGTCATAGCAGATCAAAGGTACTCAAAATCAGCTTTATTCTTCACAAAATATAAGCCACAGCCATATCCATTTTCCAAAGCATAAATAAACATCACAAAAGATTTTTTAAAAAATTAAAGATCACTATCTCTTGGGAGAGGTCCGACAGGAGTCACTATAGACCAACAGCCAAAGTACCAACCACATCTCAGAGCACTGGAAGCATTCCAAGCCTTGGAAACTTGTTAAAAATTAGGTTTCTAGCTTACCTTACAGGACATGACTGGGATTCATCATCCAAGTTGTTTTAAACACACCGTTATGATTCTGATGAGAGGGTGTGGGCCCCTCCACCGAGATGCTCGGGGATGTGTCAGGACCCTGGACAGCGGCAACACAACAAGCCTCCCAATACTCAGGGCCATAAGATGCCAGCCCTCACCTTATCATTCCCCACTTTCCATCTAAGCACCCACCTCATGTCACATTTGGGCAACCTCACATGCATCTATTAGATTCCCAGGGCACCAAGGGCAAGACAGCCAGGGAAACAGGCCAGAGGAGGAAGCAATGTGCTCTCTATACATGTTTCCTCTCCCCACCACAGGCTGGGCTCCCCAAAGGTGCTGATCTGGACCCATCTGCAGTTAGTGGTGTCTCCTGCCTTCACACCCAACTTCCCAGCCTACTGTGCTTGCCACTTCCTCTCGGGCATGGCTATGAATGGCATCAGCAGCAACTCTCTGATGTTGAGTGAGAAGGGCCCTGGGAGGGACAGTCTCCTGGGGACTCCTGAGTCACAGGGTTTCAGTGGACCAGGACACCTGACAAATTCAGACCTCAGCTCCTTCCCTGAGTGAAAACAGAGTCCACCTTTCCCAGCATCCCTGCCTATCAGGGCCTTTCCTGGAGTAGGCTGAGCCCAAGGCAGAAAGAAACTGAGATTACAGCCTCTTTGGAGGCTCTGATCATTTGGGGCTGGAATCCATCCCAGATATTTAGGGATCCCTGAAATAATGAACTGAGTAAAGACTTGATAGAGATTAGGTGGGGTTCCTTAAAGAGGCCAATCAAACTGTGAGCCTTTAATTCAACATTCATTTACTGAACACAATTTCTTTTTCTTTAAGATTTTATTTATTTATTTGACACAGAGAAAGAGAGAGAGAGCACAGGCAGGAGAAGCAGCAGACAGGGAGAAGCAGGGAGCCTGACGCGGGGCTCAATCCTGAGCCGAAGGCAGAAGCTTTACCAACTGAGCCACCCAGGCACCCAACTGGAAACAATTTCAAAAGGAATTTTGTGTCAGACTCTGCACTGGGGATACAAAGTGAACAAGAGGACACTATCCATGACCTCAAAGAGTTAACAGTCTACCGGGGGAGACTGCCAAGCAGTTACAAATTAGTGTGTTAAAAGCTGTGATGGGGGCCATCCTGGGTGATGTGGGAGCTCAGAAGTGGGAAAATCTCCCCAGAAGAAGTGATATCTAAGGGGCGCCTGGGTGGCTCAGTCGTTAAGCATCTGCCTTCAGCTCAGGTCATGATCCCAGGGTCCTGGGATCCAGCCCTGCATCGGGCTCCCTGCTCCGCGGAAAGCCTGCTTCTCCCTCTCCCATTCCTCCTGCTTGTGTTCCCTCTCTCGCTGTTTCTCTCTCTGTCAAAAAATAAATAAAATATTTTTAAAAAGAAGAAGAAGTGATATCTAAGCTCAGAATTGACTGAAAATTGAGGCAGAAAGTGAAAGGGAGTAAGGTTCTGGGGCAGAGTTCTAGACAAAAAGAATAGAATATACAACAGAATATACAGGGGCCAGAAAGTATGACCCATTGGAGGAAATAAAAGTGGTATAGGATGCCCTGAGGGCAGGGCTCATTCATCTCTATTTCCCAGGGCAAGCAAAGGGCATGGCACAGAGTTGCCAACCCTAAATGTTTGTTGAATTAAAATGAGTTGAAGGAAGTGCAGAAGGAGTAACTATAGGCAAAAGTGGTTTGGGGGAAGCCAGGAAATATGAATGTTTGGGTTGGGGACACTGAATTGGAGTATGCCTGGGAATTCAGAGCCTTCCAGCCCATCCCTTGCTCCACACACATGCTGAACCTTGCCAATGATCAAACGACCTTTGCTTTATCCTCTGAGGGGCCTGGAGGTGCAGAGTAGGACTGAGCTCAAGAGAAGAGTCCTTCTGCTCCAATGCGAGGATCCTCATAATCACCTGGAAGTGACTACCACCCCCCACATGCACACATACCTACACAAACCCTGACTGATCTGAGTTCTGCTCTTCTCCCCAGGCCTGGACTGGCTGCCCACCCATGCCCGACCAGGTCTGAGCCTCCTAATTGGATTTGTACCCTGACTTGGCCAGTTCTTCCTGCTGGCGTGGCTTATGCTGTGCCCCACTGGCACCAACCGCACTGTTGGTCTCTCTGCCTTTCTTTGTCTTCTCCATCTACTCCAGGTGTGTGGGGCCTGAGGGTAGGGTGGAGGGTGCACAATAAGTGAATAAGATGGGCAGAGCATCTCCTAGAACTCCCTCTCTTCCCCCCTAGTATCAAAGCAAGTGAAAGCAAAAAGAATCAATGCTCAGTTTGATAGGTGGGAAAGACCATGGCCCAGAGAGGAGCAAGACTTGTTCCAGGTCTCCCAAGAAGACAGTAGCAATCCTTAGAGTAGAACCCAGGGCTCCTAACTCCCAGGCCAGAATTCTTTCCACCTCTCCAAGGTGTCTTCCTGCTCTGCCCTGTGCCCTTCTCAGGCAACCACAACTCTCGTCAACCCAGGCTGAAGTGGTGTTCGCTCCTGCCCCCCACCCACAGGTTCTTCATTGAGTCTGCCCTCTGGTACTCCTTCTCGGGGAGGTTGAATCTCACCCCAATGGCCCTGCAGAGAGTGACCCAGATCAATGGGAAGCAGGAAGAGGATGCCAAGCTGAGTAGGAGGTGAGAACCTGGGACTTTCGGTGACACCTCATGAGGGCTCTGCCTGCCCTTACCCTCAGCCTAGAACCCAGGACATCTGGTGCTTCCCAGGGCAGGGAATGGGGATATGGGTCCCTAGGGGGAACCCAGGCCCTGAGCCTCATCTATCCAAGCAGCTGCTCCAGATGAGTCTGTGGAAGGACCTAACCAAAGGCCTAGCCCAGCCCTCAATATTGCAGCTACTGTGTTCCCCTCCTGTTCACCCCCTCTGCCTCTGCCTCATGCCACTATGGTAGGTCCATTCTTGTTCAGGTAAGAGATGGAAAAACTGATAGATACAGACTAAGAAAACAGGACAGGCTGAGAAGGTGAAAGGCTGAGGGAGGGGAAAAGGACACAAGTGCCCTGGAGGCTCAGAGGGTTCTACCTCTCCAGGGAAAGCTCAGCTGTCCCTCAAAATCTGAAGTTCTTTGCTCCCCTCCCAAGAGTTTTGAGCTCAGCCCCACTGACCTTGGGGGAAAAAGAAACAACTACCCTCAGAAGCCCTAAGAGCTGTGTGTCATAGGCCCTCATATTCCCCTGAAGATGTCTGTATTCTTCTATAGCGGTGCACATTGCCACATATTTAGCAGCTGAAAATAGCACACATTTATTATCTCACTTTTACTGTGGGTCAGGAGTCAGACCACAGCTTAGCTTGAGTCCTCCACTTAGGGTCTTACAAGGCTGAAACCAAGGAAGCAGATGGTCTGCATTCTCATCTAGAGGCTCAACTGGTAAATAATCCACTTCTAACCAAGCTCACTCAGGTTGCTGCCTGAATTCATTCCCTTGCACATGTAGGACCCAGGGCCCTGGCTTCTTGCTGGCTGTTGGCTAGAGGTTGTCCTGAGCTTCTAGGGACTGTGTCCTCAGCTCCTTACCATGGGGGCTTACCCAACATGGCTGCTTACTTCATCATGCCAGCAAGTAGAGTCTCAGAGTGGGTCTGCAAGCAGGGGCCACCCTAGAGTCTGTCTGCCACAATGTCTTCCTAAACACTGTGCAATATGTCCATGGCAATGCAGTCATTTGCAGTTGACAAAGGTATAGCCATGACCTCACATGATTTGCGTATTTCCATAATAGCTCTGAAGGAAAACTTACAGGTAATCCATGTTTATAAGGTAATATTAGGCAGTAGGAATAAGCAAACACAAAAAATTTTAATGATTTCCTAACCCTATCTTTCAGAAACAACCACCATTAACCTACTGGCATATGTCTGTCCAGACTTTTATTGTTTTCACATGAAAAACATACAAACACACCGTAATTTACATTACATGTAGGTACAAAAATGCAACCATACTCTTCCTACAGCACTAGAATCTTTTTTATTCATTTTTTTGTATTTATTCATTTAAGTAATCTCTACACCCAACATGGGGCTCGAACCCATGACCCTGAGATGAAGAGTCACACACTCCTCCAAAAAAGCCAGCCACACGCCCCTAGAATTGGTTTTTCCCTCATATTTCATGAACATCTTTCCATATCAATAAATGTGGACTTACATGGTTGACCCTGTATTCTCACTAATAAACCACCTCCAAATGGGCTCTACTCTCTTTGGCTGTGCAAAGGGCTGGGAGAGCAATGAAGGCAGCAGGTTTCCAAGGTGACAAGCAACTCAAGCCGACTCATAAAAGACATTAGGAAAATGAGGCTCTACCTGTTTCCAGTCTAGGCTATGCAGAAGTTGTAAGAGATAGGAGTGGTGGGCAATTCATTGGCATGTGGTTTATTCGTGCTAGTTGTTCCCTTGCCAGTAGCAGAAATAACAGACTCTAGAAGTTTGAGGGCACATGGGTTAGGTATATTCTTTATATCCACTGCTCGAACCCTCCACCATATTATTTTATTCATGTTCTGCACACAAACACTTCCCAAACTCCATGGCTTTCTCTTCCCTTCCCTCTTCTCTTACACACACACACACACATTTAAAAAAAAGCACTGTTTCTTCCTCTTTCTCATTTGCATGTCTCCAAGCATCTTGCTCCCCAGCCTTTTGGACTGTTGTTGATGGAGATTATTGTGTTGATCCAATTGTACCAACCGAATGTCTTCCCTCTCTAACAACAAAACATCACAAACAAAACATTGCCAAACATACAAGACCACTTGTAAGATCTCTTATGCACATTCACTGGACATATTCCCTTTCCTGGTGGTTTCTCCTTGTGTAATTACAATAAATTTACCCCCACCCTCATCAGAATTCCATATTAAAAGATTACACAGTATCCCATAATTTTGTAATTTATATTACTAGTACGAGTGGTGAACATGAGGCTCTTTCCTGCTCTTCTTAATTATAAACAAGGCTGCCATAAGTATCCATATACATGCATCCCGAGCATCTGTCTGATATCCCGTGGATAAAGCTTTAAAGTGTGGTCGTTAGGCCAAAGGCATGAAAATATGTAAGGCTTTTCACAGATACTGTCAACCTACTCTCTGGAAAAGTAATATTTTTTGAAAGTGTATAAGATACCTTCACCAACAATGAGTACTATTGCTCTTAGAAGTAGAAAATAGTATCTTGATGTTTTAATTCACATGTATTTGATTCTGGAGGAAGTTGAACATTTCCTTCATATGATTTTGATCTATTCCTAATTTCTTTTTCAAAAACTTCCTATTCATATCCCTTGCTCACTTTTTTCTTTTTATTGACTTGTTAGAACCCTCTTTTACATTAAAGATGCTAACCTATTACCATATATGACCAATATTTTTTGGACTGTAGAATCTCTTTTGAATGTATCACTTTTTAAAAATTAAGGAACTTTTAGGGTGCCTGAGTGGCTCAGTTGGTTGAGTGTCTGATTCTTGATTTCGGCTCAGGTCATGATCTCACTGTTGTGAGATCCAGCCTCATGTCAAGCACAGTGCAGAGTCTGCTTGAGATTCTCTCTCTCTCCCTCTCCCTCTGCCCCTCCTCCTGCTCTCTCTCTCAAATAAATAAGTAAATATCTTTTAAAAATTAAAATTAATGAACTTTTATTTATTTATTTATTTATTTAAATCTATCCATTTTTTTTTTAAATTCAGCTTCCATGTTTCAGATTACATTTAGGTTATTCTCCTCCTGAGTATAAACTATTCCCCTAGATTTTCTTCAAGCATGTTTATATTTGTTTAGGCTTTTATATTTTGACATAATCCATCTGAAATATAGTTGAACATAAGTTAAGAAGTAGGATTCTATTTTTTCCCCTAGATTAGTAAATTGTCCCAAACCCACTTAATCAATATCCCAACCTTTCCTGGCTGGTGTGAAACACTACACTTATCACATATTGTTTCTGGACTCTTAAGTCCCATTGACCTGTCTGTCTATTCTGGTGCCAATACTATTCTGATTGATTCTTAATTAGAGAGTGGCTCATATAAGATTGTCTTCTGCGGACAACCTCTCACTGTGCCCTTCACCAACCTTGTGGCAGGACACAGCACCTCATTGCATCTCTAAGGAACAAAGCTGCCCCACAAAGTGTCACTAAACATTATTGATTTTATGAATACTTCATGGAGAGATGGAAGAGATGCTTATATCATATACCACACAGCCAAAAAACTTAATAGGCATTTCTGCTCTCCCTCAAATTCATCCTTGGCTAACAACCATTGATTCTTGCCCTCCCTCTCCTGACACTTCTTCCACGTAACCTCTAAAATCTGCTACCAAGAATTCATCTCTAGTTGTAGTTTGCATACATCACCCAGCAAAGCAAAACTCCTGCCATGAAATGAATCCTTCTTTCTTAGAATTCATCAGTTATTACTTGAACATCCCTAGGAGGAGGGGTCTTTCAAAAACACCTTCTCCCTCCACCTTCTCCCAGTGCAATCAACTAATCAAAAGCATGCACCTATCAAAAGCAGGTCTCTTAACACAGGGAATTGGGGGGAGTGTTGACGAGAAGACCTAAGTAAAAAACATTACTTTCTCCTACATAATTATACATAATTATAAAAAGTAGTCTAATATGTGATAGATAATCATCTCTTATAGTTAAGAAAAGACATCCTTGCCTATATCCAAAAGATAAAAAGCCCACTCACACGACTGACAGCCCTAAACAAAGAGCAGATGTGAGAGCAGTTTGCTAGCTGCAGTTGTTATGTAGATGTGGCATGGCCATTCCCCAAAGCACATCCCCTCTGCTTTTGCCCTAGGTCCACATCTTGTTCAGCTTCTATGGTATAGTCATGAGTCTGCAAAGTTTTGGGATCAACATCTCTCTGTTCCAGGTGCTCTTTGCAACTGTGAACCTACCGTTTTATTTCCTGAGCGTTTTTGGTTTGTTTGTGTTTTTTTTGAGAATTTTTTTATTTATTTGAGAGAGAGAGAGCATGAGTGGGAGGAGGGGCAGAGGAAGAAGGAGAAGCAGACTCCCCACTGAGCAGGAAGCCTGATGTGGGACTCCATCCCAGGACCCTGGAATCATGACCTGAGCCAAAGGCAGAAGCTTAACAACTGAGCCACCCAGACACCCCTCCTGGGCTTTTTGGCCACCAAACGGCTGGGCCACAGGCCTACGCAATGACCTCCTTGTTGCTGTCAGGGATCTGCACTCTGGCCTGTGTGATGACACCCCTGGATGAGCACGTCCCCCATTCCTGCTCCTGTCCTGGTCCCTTCCCAGACCCAGCCCCTAACCTGGCCAGAGCCAGCTACCTAGAAGGGTAGTAAAGGCCCAAGACTCCTCCAAACCTCTCCCAGCACCCTGTCATCACCTTCATTTCCTTCCAAACCACTTACTCCTCCATGTCACAATAGCTGCATTAGGAAAGGGCTGTGTGACTAGCTCCATGAACTGCATCCTCATGTACACAGGGGAGCAGTATCCCAAAGGAATGCAGTGAGTGGGTGTGAAGTAAGCGTCCGGGAGGGGACAATCAGGCCCCAGAGCCAGAAGCTTTTCCAGTCAGAAAAAGCACAAAGGTCAATCAATCATTTTTTTTTAAGGCAAAAAGGAGGACAAAAACATATAAAAATTAAGACAAATTAAAGACAAAAAGTAAGATGTATCAATGATTCCAACTATATCAGTCACCAAAATAAATGTAAATAGGTTAAACCTACCAGTTAAGAGGCAGAGACATTCCAAGTTAATTTTATTTACCACTCCATGCAGTTTAAGGACCCATCTAAAATGTCAGCACATGAAAATGTTACATATAAAGAAACAGAAAGGGGTACCTGGGTAGCTCAGTCGTTGGGTGTCTGCCTTCGGCTCAGGTCATGATCCCAGGGTCCTGGGATCGAGCCCCACATCAGGCTCCCTACTCAGCAGCAAGCCTGCTTCTCCCTCTCCCACTCCTCCTGCTTGTGTTCCCTCTCTCTCTGTCTCTCTCTCTGTCAAATAAATAAATAAAATCTTTTTAAAAAGAAAGAAACGGAAAAATATATACCAAGCAAATATTGACCAGAAGAAGTTAGGTAGCTTTGCTGATAAGAGTCAAAATACACTTTAAGACCAAAGAAAGTACAATGGTTAAGAATATGTCTCTGGGGGTGCCTGGGTGACTCGGTTGGTTAAGCGTCGGACTCTTAATTTAGGCTCAGGTCATGATCTCAGGGGCTCCCAATCGAGCCCTGCACTGGGCTCCACGCTCAAGGGGAGTCTGCTTCAGGATTCTCTCTCTCCCTCTGCCCCTCCCCCCCTCAAATAAATAACAAATCTTTAAAAAAAAAAAAAGAATATGGCTCCAGTATATAAAGTAACTAGTTCAAATGCTCAGTTATCTTACTTATAAAAACACACATAATAATAATAGTACCAGAAATAAATAGAAAACAAGGATATAAAAGAGAGCCAACAAAACAAAAAAATTGATCTTTGAAAATATCAATGAAATGAACAAATCTTTGGCAACAATAATCAAAAAATAAAAGACTGAAGACATGAACAAATATTAAGAATAAAAAAGAAACCGGGGCGCCTGGGTGGCTCAGCTGTTAAGCATCCGCCTTCGGCTCAGATCATGATCCCAGGGTCCTGGGATTGAGCCCCGCATCGGGCTCCCTGCTCAACGGGACGCCAGCTTCTCCCTCTCCCACTCCCCCTGCTTGTGTTCCCTCTCTCGCTGTGTCTCTCTTTGCCAAATAAATCAATAAAATCTGGAAAAAAAGAAACTGAACTATAGACCTAGAGTACTTACAAAGACACAAAATATTTATGAACAAGTCTATGCTGATAAATTTAAAGTTTACATGAAATTGACAAAATCCTGAAGAAAAAGATAATACAGGAAAACTAATTCTAGAATAAATTGAAAATCTAAATAGGAAATCTTAAAATCTTGTCTCAAAGAAGACACCAGGCCCAAATAATAACACAGGTGAGTTCCACCACACTTTAAAAAAAAACAATCTTCCGGGACGCCTGGGTGGCTCAGTCGTTAAGCGTCTGCCTTCGGCTCAGGTCATGAGCCCAGGGTCCTGGGATCAAGGCCCGCATCAGGCTCCCTGCTCCACAGGAAGCCTGCTTCTCCCTCTCCCACTCCCCCTGCTTGTGTTCCTTCTCTCGCTGTGTCTCTGTCTGTCAAATAAATAAATAAAATCTTTAAAAAATAAAAATAAAAAAATAAAAAAAACAATCTTCCAATATTATACCAATGCTTCCCCCCAGAAGAGAAAAAGATGAAATTATCTCAGATTCATTCTCTGAAGGCAGTTGATACTGAACCCGAAGGAGTATTGCTGTGAAGTAAAGACTACAGACCAATATCACTCATAAACAGATACAAAATCCTAAATAAAATGTTAGAAAAATGAATCCAGTGATATATATAAAAAAATAATACATTATGACCATGGAAAGTCAATCTCAGGAATCAAGGGTAGTTTAACCCGAGACAATATATTAATATCACCATATTAATAGGTTATAACCCTAATAAAAGTAGAAAAATCTTTAATAAAAATTAACATATATTAAAAATTCTTAGTAAAGCAAATAATAGAAAGAAATTTAACCTGATGTAGAACAGCTACCCAAAATCCACAGCAAAGATTATACTTAACAGTGAAACATTAGAAGCATCCCCTTTAAACTTGGGAACAAGACCAAGGTGTCTGCTGTCTCTTCCTCTAATCAGTATAATCCTGGATAGTGTGGTCAGTGCTCAGGATAAGAATAACAAATAACAGAACTAGCACTGGAAAGGAAAAATCAATACTGTTACTATTTACAGAAGATATAATTGCCGATACAAAAGTTTGAAATTATTAGAAATAGTAAAGTTTGGCAAGGTGGCTGGATACAAGGTCAATAAATAAAAAATCAATTGCATTCTCCACTCTGGTAAAAAGTAGTTAGAAAGTGGGGTGCCTGGGTGGCTCAGTCGTTAAGCATCTTCCTTTGGCTCAGGTCATGATCCCAGGGTCCTGGGATCAAGCTCTGCGTCAGGCTCCCTGCTCCATGGGAAGCCTGCTTCTCCTTCTCCCACTCCCCCTGCTTGTGTTCCCTCTCCCACTGTGTCTCTCTCTGCCAAATAAATAAAAATCTTAAAAAAAAAATAGAAAGTTTAAATTTTTTAATTCCTATATTGAGAAAAATTTTAAATTATACTGAAAGGTATTTTAAAAACTTAAATAAATATATTATGTACATGGATCAGAAATCTCATATCAACTCATAATTGACATAAGATAATATAAAAATGTCAGTCATTCCAATACTTATTTACAAAGTCAGTGCAAATCTGATCAAAATTCCAGTGGAGGGGCACCTGGGTGGCTCAGTCGGTTAAGCGGCTGCCTTCGGCTCAGGTCATGATCCCAGGGTCCACTCCCCCTGCTTGTGTTCCCTGTCTCCTATCTCTCTCTCTCTCTGTCAGATAAATAAATAAATAAAATCTTTAAAAAAAAAAATTCCAGTGGAGGGGAACCTGGCTGGCTCAGTTGGTAGAGCGTGTGACTCTTTTTTTTTTTTTATGTTATGTTAGTCACCATACATTACATCATTAGTTTTTGATGTAGTGTTCCAGAGCGTGTGACTCTTGATCTCAGGGTTGTGAGTTCGAGTCCCAGATTGGGTGTGGAGATTACTTAAAGAAAATAAAATCTTAAAAAAAAAAAAATTCCAGGGACACCTGGATGGCTCAGTCAGTTAAGCGTCTGATTCTTGATCTCAGCTCGGGTCTTGATCTCAGGGTTGTGAGTTTAAGCCCCTGGACTTGGAGTGTACTTAAAAAAAATTTTTTTTAATTTAATTTAATTTTTTAAAAAGATTCCAGGGGCACCTGAGTTGCTCAGTCAGTTAACTATCTGCCTTCAGCTCAGGTCATGATCTTGGGGTCCTGGGATTGAGCCCCACTTACCCCACCCCATCCCCCTTGGGTTCCCTGCTCAGTGGGGAGTCTGCTTCTCCCTCTCCCTCTGTCCCTCCCCCCACTCATGCTATCTCCCTCTCTCTCTCTCTCTCAAATAAATAAATAAAATCTTTTTAAAAATTCTAATGGATATTTTCCAAAAACTGTAAAAAGCAAATGGTAAAATGTATATAAAAGTGCAATAGGCCACATATAACTAAGATAGTTCTTTTTTTTTTTTCTTTAAGACTTTATTTCAGGGAGAGAGAGGAGAGCATGAGCAGGGGGAGGGGTAGAGGGAGAAGGAGAGGGACAAGTAGACTCCTCTTTTAGCAAGGAGCCCAACATGGGACTCAATCCCAGGACCCCAAGATCATGACCAGAGCCAAAGTCAGACACTCAACCGACTGAGCCACCCAGGTGCCCCAATTTTTTTTTTTTAGTACGCTGCACATCGAGGGGGCTTGAACTCATGACCCTGAGATCAAGACCTGAGCTGAGATCAAGAGTCAACACTTAACAGACTGAGCCACCCAGGCACCCCTAAGGTAGTTTTTTAAAAAGAATGAAGTAGGGGCGCCTGGGTGGCTCAGTCGTTAAGCGTCTGCCTTTGGCTCAGGTCATGAGCCCAGGGTCCTGGGATCAAGCCCCACATCGGGCTCCCTGCTCAGCGGGAAGCCTGCTTCTCCCTCTCCCACTCCCCCTGCTTGTGTTCCCTCTCTTGCTGTGTCTCTCTCTGTCAAATAAATAAATAAAATCTTTAAAAATAAATAAATAAAAAGAATGAAGTAGAAGGATTTGTCCTACCAGAAATCAAGGCATATTATAAACTCTTATTATAAAAATGTAGTAATTAAGACACTGGATGATGGAGCAGGAAAAAACAAATTGCCCAGTGGGAAAGAATAGCAAGCTCAGAAACAGACCCACACACAGGAGAAAGCTGCAGAGGAAGCATTGCAGATGACTGGATAAAACATGGACCATTCAATAAATAGTATCAGGACATCTACTCACCCATATGCGAAATAAATAAAATGTAATTCATATTTCAATCTTAAACAAAAATTAATTCCTTCCGAAGAGGAAAGGATTTCTTAAGACATAAAAAGGGCTAACCAAAACAGGAACATTGATAAATTTTTCTGCTTTGAGTTTTTTTTTCAATTCTGGCCATCTGTTTCACTATAAATAATGTGAAAAGAGTAAAAGAAGGTATTTGCAAGGATTTGTATCCAGCATTTATAACAAACTTCCGGAAATCAATTAGAAAAAGGATTTCTATTTCCATTAAAATGACAAAAAAACACTGAAAATAAGCCCAAAAAAAGTATAAAGTATTTTAAAATATCCTTAAAAACACCAAAGGGCTGGAATAAGATTAAAGGAAAACTAGGCCAACCGTCTAAGGGAAATCAGGAACCCAGAGAGATAAGCATCAAGGCAAATACTATACAGAATGGGGAAAGTTGTGGGCGTTCTCTTTGACCTCGGAATCAACTGTGTAACACAGTACTGGGGGTCCTAGCCAACACTGATCTACTAGAAAAGAAAGAGAAATAAGAAATTTAAAAGAGAAGTGTTTAAAATGTCATTATTTAGAGAGAATATGATCATTTGCCTAAATAAACCAATAAAATCAACAAACAATTAAAACTGATAAGAGAGTTCAGCAAGGATGCTGGATACAAAATCAAATTACCAGAAGATCAATAGCAATAATCTAGAGAAATAATCTAGAAAATCTTTGAAAATTAAGATACCATTCTGAATAATGCCAAAAGCTAGGTAATCACTAGGGAATTGACATAGGACACCCGAGACTTCCATGGCGAGAATTTTTGAAACTCTTTTAAGATCACGAAGATTATCTTAGTAAATGGAGAGAGATCCCACACTCTTCTTTAAATGACATAATGTGGGGGCACCTGGGTGGCTCAGTTGGTTAAGCGTCTGCCTTCAGCCCCAGCTCATGTTCCCAGGGTCCTGGGATCCAGCCCCGCATCGGACGCCTCTCAGCGGGCAGCCAGCTTCTCCTTCTGCCTCTGCCTCTCCGTGTGCTTGCGCTCTCTCTATCTCTATCTCTCTCTCATAAATAAATAAATCTTTTTTAAAAATTAAAAAATTTAAAAAATAAATAAAAGATCACTTTGTGGCAGGGGGAATGGGGGAACTAAGAGGGGATGACGGAGGGCACTTGTTGTGATGAGCACCGGGCAATGTATGGAAGCGTTCAGTCACTATATTGTATACCCGAAACTAACAGAACACTGTGTGCTGACTGGAATTAAAAATATTTTTAAATAGTTTTAAAAATTAAAGATCACTTTGGCTTCCTCGTGGAGAACAGGCCGGGGACAGAGGGCCAGGGCCAAGAGCACAAATGGGAAGACTAGGCTAGAAGCTACTGCAATGATACCAGCAAAGATGGAAAGAGCCTGGAGTGGTTGTGGAGATGCAGAGAGAGCCTGACTCTGGATGCGTTTCAAAGAGCATCCAAATTCATATTCTGGATGTAGGGAAATAAGGTAACAGGAGGCATTCAGACACTTGAACTGGAGCAACTGGGTAGTTCCAAGCGCCATGTGCCAGGATGGAGAAATCCGGGAGAGGAGCAGACTTGGAGACAGAAATGAAGAGTTCCTTGACCATCTAACATTTGAAGGGCCTTGGGCACCTGGGTGGCTCAGTCGTTAAGCGTCTGCCTTCGGCTCAGGTCATGATCTCAGGGTCCTGGGATCGAGCCCCAGCTCCCAGGCTCCCATTTTGCTCCATGAGCCAAATGATCATATTCTCTCCCTCTGCTGCTTCCCTTACTTGTGCTCTCTCTCTCTGTGTCAAATAAATAAGTAAAATCTAAAAAATAAATAAATAAATGAAATCTGAAGGGCCTTTTAGACAGCCAGATGAAGATTTTGAATAGGAAGCTGGACATGTAGTCTGGTACTCAGGAGAAAGATGGGCTGGGAAGTCGTACAGTCACACAGCAGATGCAAATTGGGACCAGAACCCAGGCTCCCTGGTTCCAAAACCATTTGCTTCCCACTTTCCTTTCAGCCAAGGTCGGAGCAAGCATCTGGCCCTGTAGGGAATGAGAAAAGAGGGAGCACCGCTAGCAGGCAGAGTTAGGGCACCCGAAAGCCCCAGTGGCCCCACCAAGGTGCTCCTTCTCCCCACAGGCAGAGCGGTCTGAGCAGGACATAGGCAGGATCCCGAGCCCGCCGGTGAGCCTGGCTGCTGACTTCTACCCCTCCTTGCCTCTCCTTGTCTACGGAGTGGTCCCTGTGGCTGCCTGCCCCACCACTGTCCTCCTGCCAGAGACTCTGGGCCAGCCACTGCCCTACACAGTACAGGACCTGGGGAGAAGGTGGCTGTACCCTCCCCTAGCCTCCCCACCCTCAGACCCACAGGAGACTCATAGCTCCTTGATCCAGCCCTGTTTGGCCACAAAAAGTCCAGACTCCAGGGTGAGATCACCTGGGATCATTCAACTGGGCTCTTGCCTGTGGAGCCTCCTGGGTCCTGTTCTCACAGACAGAGTCCCCTGGAATCCTTCCTGGGACTCTCGGGTCTTGGAAACAGTGGGTGGTTTGGACATAAGGTGGGATAGCTGAGCACAAACACCTAAAAAGAATCCCCCGGTGCTACTCCTGAACGCTGCTTCTCCTTTCCCCATAGGTAAAAAGGGAAATTGGGGTAGAAGCAGCAGGAGAGGCAAATAGTCTCACTCCAGGCCTCCGGAGGACTGAGAAGGGGCAGAAAGCAGAAGAAGGAGCCCCTGAATCTCATGGATATGGACACCAAGAGGAGGGCTGGAGAAATGACAGCCAGGGGAGGACAGGAGGGACCTCTCCTGGACTTGTGGTTCCAGAGAAACACCTCCCCTGGGATCCGTGCTCCTAACCAGACCCACCTAAGCCCATTTCATTAAAAAGTAACTATGCCCAGGGGTACCTTGGCGGCTCAGTCAGCTAAGCAGTCAACTCTTGGTTTCGGCTCAGGTCATGATCTCAGGGACCTGGGATCCAGCCCTGCAATGGACTCCACGCTCAACAGGGGAGTCTGCTTCTCTCCTTCTCCCTCTCCCTCTGCCTGTCCCCCTGCTCTCATGGACATACAAGCCCTTGCGCATGCTCTCTCTGTCTCTATCGATTAAATAAATAATTTTTTTTTAAGAAACTATGCCCAACTTCTCCCACTGTCCCTCTCTGGTCCACCCACAGTGGCCACTCCACATCAGCCAAACATCGTCGGTTCCAAACAATCATGCAGTGATCATCTATGCAGGAAATCCAATAGAATCTACACAAATGCTACAACTAAAACATGAGCTTAGCAAGGCTGAGGGGTATAAATCAATACAGTTAAAGAATCGCACTTCTGGGGGCGCCTGGGTGGCTCAGTCGTTAAGCGTCTGCCTTCAGCTCAGGTCATGATCCCAGGGTCCTAGGATCAAGCCCAGAGTAGGGCTCCCTGCTCCCACCCGCCTCCCCCCCACCCCACTCATGCTCTCTCTCGCTCTCTCGCTCTCTCTCTCAAATAAATAAAATCTTTAAAAAAAAAAGAAGAAAGAATTACACTTCTATACACTAGCAATAAACAACTGGAAATTGAGATTTAAAAAACAGTATCATTTACAGTGGCATCAAAAAACATGAAATACATGGAGAAAGTTAAAAGATCAGTGGTTGCCAGAGGTTTGGAGGGAGCAAGGAGGGTTGACTAGGTAGAACCCAGGGGATGTGTAGGGCAGGAAAACTATTCTGTATGATACTATAATGTATCAAAATGATCAGTAATCCATAAGGTAAGTATTATTATTATCCTTAGGAAGGATTATTATGATCCTTGAGGAAGGTAAGACACAGCTGAGAAGTAATAGAGCCTACACTTGAACCCAGATAGTTGACTTGTCCCAAGAATTCATGCATGTACACACACACACACACCATGTGCCCACCTTCCTCTCCACTTCTCTCTGCTCCCTGCGAGGCTGTTCTTAGAGTTACAGTGAAAAACCATATGCATCTGGCTCACCCCCCACACACACACACACTTGCACCCCTCCATCAGTCTTCCCTGGAAGTCGAGAAGGGACTACAGTGACGGGAGCCAATCAGGAGGCTCTGAAACTCTTTCCCTCTGAGACAGGTGCAAACATCTGGAAACAAAGGAGAAAAGAGGAAGCGGGAGATGAATGCGGAGGCAAGTCTCTGCTCTCCCGGCCAGGCCCCCGCTGCAGGAGCAGTGCACCACGTCGTACCTGGGCTCTTGTTCAGGAAGTCCAGCTAACCTAAGCTTCACCGCCAGACTCCTCAGCTCTTCTGTGATCTGCCTCCGGCGAGCCCTGAGCTGGCAGGGAGGAGGCCTGGCAAGGCAAAATAGCGCAAGGGGTCACTGAGATCTGGTCTCGTCCTTCCCACCCTGGGGCCCTCTCTCCCGCTCAGCCCCTGCCTGCCTCTCCTGGGCTGGCCAGAACCCCAGCACTGATGGCACTGGGGGACCCGGGGAAAGAGGGAAGGAGGCTGGCCTGATCTGCGGTCCAGACCAGCACTGAGGATTCCCAGTCCTGGTACCAGTTCTGAGCCTGGGGGTTGCGGGCCATGAGGAGCTCTGGCAGCGGCTGCAGAGAGGCGGGAGCAGGTGCATACGAGCTGTAGCAGCCCGGCCCGGAAAGAGCATCTGTCATCCCAAGGCCTGCTCTGGCCCCTTCCTGGGCTAATGGGGCTCTACCCTGGCCCAAGGAGCCCAGCTCCAGGTGCCTCCGAAAACAAGCACACATTGTCCCAGCCCCGAGAAAGGGAGGGAGGAGGGCATGATCCGCACCCAGCTCTGCAGGGGCCCGGAAGATACGCAGGACTCTTAATCCCACTGAGCCAAAGGTCTGTTTCTAGATCCGCCCTATTGCCGGGCCGCGACTTGCCCCTTAGCCTTCGTCCTGCCTTCCGACTTCTGACCCCGCCCCCTGATCCTACCAGCCTCGCCTTCCGAGCCCAGGGCTTCTCCGACCCTGGCTCCGCCTCTCCGCCCTGTACCAGGTTTGAACCTAAGGCCCCATCACCTGGTCCCACCTCTGCTGGGATCGCCCGTACCTACCCGGCCATGTCCTTCAGATTCTCCACTTGCTTCACCCTCCCCTGTTGGTCGGACGACTGGTTCGGGACCATCCTCACCTGGGGGAGCCACGTGAGTGCCCCCTGCCCCAGGCAGTCGGGCCCCCATGCCCCATGCCCCGCCCCTCTCCCGGCTTTCCCGCCTCCCAGCCCAGCCCGCACCACCACCAAGACAGGGTTTCTGTCCATTGTCTCACTAATCTTCCCGAGTTCCTCTAAGACAAGACCCACGACCCCCATTTTACAGGCCGGCAGTGTCCTGTCCAGCCTGCTGCCACTCCCCTGGGGTGGGCTCTGCGCCTGTTGCTCTCCCTGGACCATCCAAGTGGGTCTGTCCCGCCCCACCTCCCACCGCCCAGAAAGATTTTGAGTGGCAGTCCAGGTCTGGGACTAGGGTGAAGGGCAGTTGGACTTGCCTCTCTTGCCTCACCCTAATCCCAGCCCTGTCTGATCCTGTCTTGACTTAAAAGTTTGATATTTTGGGGGTGGCTGGGTGGCTCAGTTGTTAAATGTCTGCCTTTGACTCAGGTCATGATCCCAGGGTCATGGGATCGAGCCCCGCGCCAGGCTCCCTCCTCCGCGGGAAGCCTGCTTCTTCCTCTCCCACTCCCCCTGCTTATGTTCCCTCTCTGTGTCAAATAAATAAAATCTTTTTTAAAAAGTTTGATATTTTGTTCATTGTGGGGTTGGTTGGTTTGTTTTTGCATTATTTTTTATTTTTTTAAATACTGCATTAAAATATGACATATGGTGGGCACCTGGCTGATTCAGTCCATGGAGTGTGCAACTCAGGGTTGATATTGGGGTTGTGAGTTTGAGCCCCATGTTGGGTGCAGAGATTACTCAAAAATAAAATCTTTAATAAAAAATTTAAAAAAATGGCGAA
Organism: Phoca vitulina; assembly: GCF_004348235.1. Taxonomy (NCBI): domain Eukaryota; kingdom Metazoa; phylum Chordata; class Mammalia; order Carnivora; family Phocidae; genus Phoca; species Phoca vitulina. The sequence continues at coordinate 29,749,672 of NW_022589719.1, read as the reverse complement.
GACTGGGTGGCTCAGTCGGTTAAGCATCTGCTTTTGGCTCAGGTCATGATCTCAGGTTCCTGGGATCCAGCCTCTTGTTGGGCTCCCTGCTAAGTGGGGAGTCTGATTCTCCTTCTCCCTCTGCTGCTCCCCCTGCTTGTGCTCTCTTGCTCTCTCTCTCTCTCTGTCTCTCTCTCACAAATAAATAAATAAAATCTTTTTTAAAAAATAAAATAAAAATAAAAAAATAGGGGCCCCTGGGTGGCTCAGTCAGTTAAAGCATCTGCCTTTGGCTCAGGTCATGATCCCGGGGTCCTGAGATCAAGCCCCACATCGTCGGGCTCCCTGCTCAGCCGGGAGAGTCTGCTTCTCCCTCTCCCCTCTGCTCTTGCTCTCTCTCCCTATGTCTGTCTCTATCTCTCTCTCAAACAAATAAATAAAATATTTAAAAATAATAATAATAAATAAAAATATTACATATTTTTTTAATTTTTTGCCCACTGCCCCAAGCCCCAGGCCTCTGTACAATCATCATCTTTATCTTGTAGAAACCTGATGGTGTGTTTATCATTACCTAGGCCAAGGTAACAGTGGTGCCAAGTCCTTGAGGCAGGAAAGTGCTTGGCATGTTCCAGAGAGAGCAAGGCCAGCGTGGCTGGAGCCGAGGAGCAGGAGGCCGTGGTAGAAAGTGAGGTGGAGCGGGAAGCAGAGGCTGACCAGTGTGGAGGCAGTAATCCAGGTAAGAGATGGCACTGGCCAAGACCACAGTGGCCGCACCCTGGATATAGGTAAGGAAGAGACAACGGGATTGTCTAATAAATTTGGTTGGGATGTGAGAGAAAGAATGGAATCAAGGATGACTACAGGATTTGGGGCCTGAGCTACTCAAAGGACAGAGTTGCCATCAACTGAGATGGGCAAGGCTCCAGAGAGATCAGGTTTGGGGTTTGAGATGAGTCATGTCTGAGATGATTCTAGATTTCCAATGGAGCAATAGTCATAGCTCCAGCCATCACGTTGAAGCTGAGCCCGGCGCCTTCCCGACAGTTCATATAGCTGAACTCATTTAATCTGCATGAGAGCCCGACGAGGTCGAGCTATTGTCATCCCCACTTTACAGATGAGAAAATATTGGGTTTTCAGAAGAGAGGCTGGGCTGGAGACATAAATTTGGGACTCATCAGTGCGTGGGTAGCATCAGTTCACCTGGGAGTGGGTGTGAAGGTCCAAGGACTGAGCCCAGACACTCCAAAGTTTGGAGAGTGGGAAGATGAGGAACATCAGCAAAGGCAATTGAGGAACAACAACCAGGGAGAGAAGAGGAGAACCGGGAGGGGGTGTCCCCAGAGACTAAGCACAGAAAGTATTTCTAGGGAGGCCTGGGTGGTTCAGTTGGTTGAGCATCTGCCTTCAGCTCATGTCATGATCCCAGGGTCCTGGGATCGAGCCTGTATCCAGCTCCCCGCTCAGCAGGGAGTCTGCTTCTCCCTCTCCCTCTGCCCCTCCCCTCCCCCATCTCTCTCTCTCTCAAAAAAAATAAATAAATAAATCTTAAAAAAAAAAGAGTATTTCTAGAAGGAGGGAGTAATGAAGAGAAAGCACTTTGAAAACTGTCAACTGAGATCATAATACAAGGAGACAGTTTGGGTGTCCGTGTAGCCCTCGGCAAGTCACAGAGCCTCAGCTTCTACAACTGTAAAATGGCTCCTTTCACCCTGTGACTGGCCCTTGTCCCCAGCCTCATCCCAGGACCACCTGCTGAGTCAGGTTTATGACTCTACCCACCCCCCACCTTCTCCTGGCCTCTGCCCTTGCCTCTACTTCCCACCTCCAACCACTTACCTGACTAGAATGTTCTAGTTCATAATCTATATTTTTGCCTCCAAAGGGTTCCCTCACCTTGGACCAGGCTTGTGTTGCGGGAGGGCGATTTTAATGTAAACACTGTGCAGTGCACCCCTCATGCTGCCAATATGTGTAATCACTCTCCCACCACCCTGGCTCTCCTTTGACTCTGGCTCAGGCCCAAAGACCAAGTGGGTTGCAGATGCAGCTGGGGACAGGGAAGGTGTGACCTGTTAACCAAATTTCAGAAACAGCTTTGGAGAGGAAGGCTGAGAGCCATGAGTAGGAAGTGGGACCATGGCTTGGAGATGAGGTTCAAGGTGCAGGGTCTGGAGCTGGGAGCCAGGAGACTTGGGGCGAGAGGTCTCCTAGTAGGCTAGGGAATGAGGTCTATTGACTGAGGACTGGAGGCTGGAGGCTGGGCCAGAGAAGCTTGGGGCTTGGGGCTGGGACCTGGGATTAGGAACCAGGAAACCACATCCATCACACTGACCCCTGCCAGAAGAGCCCAGATGGCACCCTTCAGATCCTCTGATCAGAAAGGATCTGGGAAGGGGCAGGCAATGGACTGAGTTTGAGCCCTCTAGGGCTGAGTCAGGGAAATTCACGGGAAGCCAGACACAAAGACACACTAAGGAAAGTAGAGCAAGGGGGCCTGGGGTGAGGAGTGTCCAAAAAAGATTGGAGCCAGGGAAAGGAGCCCTTGATGGAGACAGGGGTCCAGGCCTGAAGGGTGGAGGGAAGGCCTAGAATTATCACATGTGGGAGCTGGAGGGTTTCTACATAAACTAGTGCACTGTGACTCAAGAATCTTCCTCAGATGCCAGTCCTAAGGGAAGCTCATGTAAAAACTAATTTCTGTCAGGGCACCTGGGTGGCTCAGTCGGTTAAGCGTCTGACTTTTGGTTTCAGCTCAGGTCACGATCTCGCGGTCATGGGATTGAGCCCCGCATTCGGCTCTGCGCTCAGTGTGGAGTCTGCTTCAGATTCTTTCTCTTTGCCCCTCTCCACTTGTGCACTCGCTCTCTCTCTCTCAAATAAATAAATAAAATCTTTTAAAAAAAATCTGTAGTGAAATAAGTTTGGGAATCTGCATGTTTTCTCTGCCTCTCAGAGAATCTTAGTGCATATTTGTCATTTAAAGGTTCTAATAGGTTCTTACAGTAAAGAAAGCCTAATTAATTTCCCGTTTTCTCATGGAGGCCTTTTTTCTTATCATTTACACCTACTAATGTCTTGCAAAATAGACTTTGAGGAATACTAGGCTAGCCTAAACTCCTGTTTCACTTCTGGGAAACCAAAGCTCAGAGAAGGGGAGTGATCTGCTGAAGGTCTCAGGGCCAGGAGAGACAGAACTGAGTCAAACCCCAGGTGTCCCATCTGCAAAGAACATCAGAGCTGGGAGAGTCCTTTGGGACCATCTAGTCCATCTTCACCTCTATCCCAATCCCATTTATAGATGGGTAAACTGAGGCTGGGAGAGAGGCCATGACTCCTTCCCTCCCACAAGATTCTAGACTGGGCCCCCAACCTGACTCCAACAGTCCGGTGCCCTGACATCCTACAGAAGCTTGGGAACCAGATCATCCTCCCCAGACTCCCCTATACTGTCCCTGATGGAGCCAGCTCCCACTGACCATTCCTGTACTTTTCTTCACCTTTCTTCCTATTCCCAGGAAGTTCGTGGGCTCTGGTCTGCCCTGGTACCTTCCCCAAGATCATCTTATCTCCTCAGATAGCTCATCAACCCCATGGCTTCTGGGCTTTGATTTCTCCTGTTCACTTCCTCATGTTCAGCACAGTGCTGGGCATAGACTCCAGACTGTTGCCTTAGGATGGGGTTGCATTACCAACCTGGAGAAAGTAGGACATACTATAGGCTGCACTACGTCATTTTTAAACAGTGACTACTGGCTTAAAACTCTGGAAGCCAGGGACGCCTGGGTGGCTCAGTCGGTTAAGCATCTGCCTTAGGCTCAGGTCATGATCCCAGAATCCGGGGAATGAGTCCCGAGTCCCACATGGGGCTCCCTGCTCAGCAGGGAGCCTGCTTCTCTCCCTCTGCCGGCCACTCCCCCCTGCTTGTGCTCTCTCTCTCTCTCTCTCTGACAAATAAATAAATAAAATCTTAAATAAATAACCAAACAAAAAACTCTGGAAGCCTACCCCTGGAATGTAGGGCAAGGGAGCAAAGGATCCCCATGAGAATGGCTGCCCTGGGCCTGGGTTTTTATCCCTGTCTTCCCACACCCCAGGTGGCTTGCAGACTCACCCCCTTGGTGCGTGATGACAGGAAAGTTAGAGCAGGCTAGACCTATGCTCAAGGAAGAGGACCACAGGCCTAGGAGGACAACATACCCACCCCAGAACTAAGCAACTTGAGGCCCGGGCAGGGCTGCTTCCCACGTTCCACAACGCAGAGCCAGCCTGGCTCCCTCCATCCCTCCCTCCCAGTATTGCCGCCATTTTGCTAGAAAGGTTTTCCTTCCTCTAGTAGGCACCCAGCCCCTCCCTTTCCGAGCGTCCCGCCCTCAGTGGATAGGGCAAGAAGGACAAGAAAGGCAGTGAAGGTTTGTCCCCAGCCCCTGAGGGCCACATGCTCCCGGCCTTCTCGGGGCTCCAGCTTCACGCAAACCCCTAATGCGCCCCAAGGAGGGACGGCTCTAGCCGGGAGGCCCCTCCCCCTCCCCAAGCCTCAGCCGCGGAGCTCCGGCCCTAACTCGATTGTGCACTGTTAATCACAGCGTGTGCCGAGCAGCGGAGTAAACAGGCGGCCTCCGAGGTCGCCCAAAGTCATCAATCCCTGCCCTGGTCAGGCCTTCAGCGGCTGAGGCTGGCAGGAGGCGCCGAGGGCCGGCGGGGGGGGGGGGGGGGGGGGGGGGGGGAATAGGCCCCGGGGGGAAAAGGGGGGGGGGCCCCGGTAGGGGGGGGGGGGGGGAGAAGGGGAAGGCGATTCTAGACTGGGCCTAGATGCATTGACATTGACATTTGGGGGACCTTTAGGATAGAGGCAAAGGCAATGATCGGGATGGTCTGCTGGCCTAGCTCTGGCACCTACTAGCCAAGCGACCTTAAACAGGTTACTGAACCTCTCAGTACCTCAGATTCCTTATCTGTGAAATGGGTATAATAATTCTACCTACTTCGTTGGGTTATTTACAAAAATTAAATTGGTTAAAACATGTAAAACATTGGGGGGCGCCTGGGTGACTCAGTCGGTTAAGGGTCAACCTTCGGCTCAGGTCATGATCTCAGGGTCCTGGGATTGAGCCCTACATAGGGCTTCCTGCTCAGCAGGGAGCCTACTTCTCCCTCTGCCTCTCCCCCCTGCTCATGCACTCTCTCGCTCTTGCTCTCTCTCACAAATAAATAAATAAAATCTTTTAAAAAAACATATAGGGGAGCCTGGGTGGCTCAGTCGTTAAGCGTCTGCCTTCGGCTCAGGTCATGATCCCAGGGTCCTGGGATCGAGCCCCACATCGGGCTCCTTGCTCAGCGGGAAGCTTGTTTCTCCCTTTCCCACTCCCCCCGCTTGTGTTCCCTCTTTCCCTATCTCTCTCTGTCAAATAAATAAATAAAATCTTAAAAAAAATAAAAAATAAAAAATAAAAAAACATGTAAAACATTGAGAACAAAGCTATATGTTTGTTAAATAAATGGGGCAGCAGAATGAAGAGCTGGGAGAGGCACCGGCTTAGCAAATTCCTGGGATACCCCTCCTTCTTATAAATGGCCCAGAAGAGTTCTCAACTAGTGAGAAGCTGGGCCCAAGATCTACAAACTGTGAGGGAGTCCAGAGGGCCGACTAAATTAACCTAACCTAACCTCAGTTTTCTATCTGTAAAATGGAAATCATCACAGCACCTACACCACGGGGATGTTATGAGGTTTACATAAGACAAGTGCACGTAAAGCGCTCATGAATGCGTTAGCCAGGGATAAGTGCTGCAGTGAAGGGAACTTCTGAGAGTTGGATCTGCACCATCCCTTACCCACCCCTGCCAACGAAGGGCCTGCGCTATGGGGCAAGAAAGAGGCCTTTGTGCTGTTACTCCTCTCCCCGCGCAGGCACAACCCCGCCCCGCCGGGCCGGGAGCCCGGCCGCTAGAGGGCGCCGCAGAGGTGCGGAGGGCGGTGGGTACCTCCCGAGCGCGCCGGGCAGAGGGCGCCGAGGCGGGGGCTCCAGGGTCACCACGCCGCAGGCCGGGAGAGTGGGCAGCCCCCTGCCCACCGACGTACTTCCTGCGCCCGCGCCCGGGGCGAGGGTCTCGCGGAGAGGTGGGCAGGAGAGAGCGCGGGCTTAGGCTCCACTCGCCCTGCTCCCACTCCTCGCTACCGTGGGCTTCGAGCTTTGGTCTCCGTCTGGGTGGGGTCTCGAGGACAAGGCGTACACGCTCACGGGGGTCGGGGGGAGGGTGCTACGAGGCAAGGAAGCGAACTTAGCCCGGCTGGGGATAGGGGACCCTGAAATCGGTCCTGCCTCACCCGGGTCACTCGCCGGGCGCGTGGACTCAGCTATGGAGGCTGGAGAGAAGCCTTGGGGATCCGGCCCGAAGCGCCCGCCCAAAGTTCTGCACCACTTCTCTCCAAACGTCTCACATCTGGTCAAGTCCAGGGCCAGGGCGCATATACCAGGTGGCGGAAAACTTGGGGACCCGGTGTCCACTGACCAGGCGAAGCAAAATTGACGCCGTTAATCAGATTTCTCAAGCCATTTTTTACCATACAGATTTGAGTGGGAAGCACGGGCCTCCATAGCGCTGGGGAAAGCGCCCCTTCCCTCCGTCTGGGCCACACGTCCACCGTGCGTCCAACTCCTAGGCGGCAGCAAGTGACCTGGGCTCCGAGGTCCTGTCCACATAGGCGGGACAGAGAGCGTTTAGGGACGCCCAACGGGAACCCTGCTCCTCCCCGGAGCCCCGTGCAACCCCGTGCAACCGAGATTCACAGACTCGTCCAAAATGCGTCACCTCTGCTCCCAGCATTCAACGCCCCCGCGCGACCCCTGTCGCTCCAGCCACCGGAAGGACCAGGGGGCGCTCTGCCCAGGTCCAGGCTGTGCAAGGAACCTAGGGTCTGGGCCGCCCGGAACCCATCCATTCTCCGGAAGCCGACCTCGAGGCTTCGGGACAGGTAGAGCTGAGCTGCCCGGGACCCTGCCCCTGCCCCGAGAGTACCTGCACAGAGCCCTGTCCCGGAGGTGAAGCGCCCGGTACGTGGAGGGAGATTGTTTCTCAGAGGCCTTAACTGCGGAACGGGATCGGAAAACCTAGATTTCCTGTCTAGGAAAGACAAGAAGCAAGATAATGCTTTTTGTTGTGGCCACTTTCTACCCGGCCGCCATTGTCAGGGACTCTGGGGGCCCGTTACTAGCCCTGATTTATCTTCGGCCCCGCCCTGGATATTAGTTTCTTCTTTTATCTGGGAATTAGTCTCTCCCGAAGTCCCCGCCGTTGGGGAGGGGAGCGAAGGGGTGTAAAGAGGCTGAGGGCCTAAAGCAGCGGTGGGGGTGGGCAAGGAGGGATGCCGGCAGGACGACCAGCTGCCTTCCCCCCCATCCACCCCCCAGCCCCCAACCCCCCGGCTCAGAATCGAGGTCACCTCCCACAGCGGGTGAGACCTCCAACCCACGCCCATTCCTCAGGGCACTGAGGCCCAACCAGTCCGACTTCATAGGTCCGGTGGGAACGAAAAGGATCGCCCACCCCGGCCTCTTCCCAGGACAGAGAAAGAAGCAACACTGACAAGTGGCAAATGTATCTGGGTTTGAGCTTCTGACGTGGGTCCAAGCCGAGGGGGAGGGTTTAAACGAAGGGGCTAGCAGCTCAGAGCACCAGCACACTCCCAGCGCACGCTCACTTCCTGTCCCCACCCCCTGGCAGCCCTCAGCCAGAACCCCTGCCTTTAAAACATGCGGTCGCACAACAGGTCTCTGTCATTCCTGGAGCTGCAGCCGGCACACCCCCACCCCGACCCCAGCCCCAGGATGGCCCCAGACACGCTGACCGCACCTGCCATGGAGCCCTGGGCTTGCGCGCAGCTTGAAAACCTACTCATCTGTAAAATGGGAATAATAATAGAAACTCCCTCGGGGAGCTGTTGTGAGCAACAAACCAGTTAATGAATGTAGAGCGTTTAGCAGCGCCGGGCACGTAGTAAGTGCTCAATACGGTTATAAATAACGACGATAATGGCTTTCACCGGTAGCGAACTGCAGTGCCACGTTTAACCAGCAACTCAAGGTCAAACTGGCCTGTTGGGGAGGTATCTCTAACCCCACGACGGCGATAAAGAAACAGACCTAGGGAGGGGCACTAACTTGCTCAGAGCGGTTCAGCTGGGAAGAGGCAGAGTTGGATTCGCACCCAGGGCCGCTTCTCTCCTCCTCCCCGTGCGGAGGCTGAGAGAGGGGCCGGGCCCCGCGCGGACAGCCCCGCGTTCCCTCGGTGGCCCGGAGGAGTGACTCTTCAGCCGAGGGACCAAAAATAGCAACCCGCAGGAGCCGAGACCCAGGTGTCCTGCGCCAGCGGTCGACCCAACCGGCCAGAGAGAAGCGAGAAGTGGCTGAGGTCAGGCCGGCGGCTCCCGGGCGGCTGGGAGGGGTCGAGCGGGGGTGGGGCTGGACCCCCACGTGCGCCGCCTGCCGCTGCTTAGCCAAGCCCTTTGTCGCGAGCAGCAGCGTTCGTGCCTCACTCGGCGGCTTAAAATAAAGACAATGTTCCCAGCCTCCCTGCGGCTAAATCCGGCGCGGGTGCGGGGGCGGTGAGAGAGCCGGGTGGGAGAGCTTCTCCTGGTCCTCCCTCCCTGCCTGCCTCAGTTTCCCCATCTGGTAAGGGGAGCTAGCCAAGTCCGGGTGGAGAAGAGTCATACGGGCCGGGGGGTCGGGGGGGGGGGCATCATCCCCCTGCCTCCGCGGCTTCGCGGACTTAAGGAGGAAACCGCCTGGGACGGAGAGGGGCACTCAAGAAGAGGCAAGGGAAAGCTGGACACCCTCCCCTCCCGCCTACAAAATAAGTGTTTTTATTTCTAAAGGGACGTGTGCAGAGGCGGTGGGAGAAGAGAAAAGGGAGACCAAGGAGATTGGGGGGAGGGGGCAAGGAGAGAGCCTGATTCAGACTCGGAAATGGATGTTGAGCGTGGAGGCCTAACACCCCCACACTCAGCCACGTGTACGCGCACAAGTACACGCAGCCCCACCGCGCGCACCAGCCGCAGCCGCAACTCGAGGACCGCCCAGCAGGGGGCAGCCCGAGTCTGAGCCCACGGACAGGGACTGGTGGCGTTCTGACCCCACCCCGGACCCGCTGGTCGGGTCCGGGGTGGGAGGGGGCTGCTCAGATTCCTCTCCAAGCTGCAGTGTCTCCTCGACTTCAGAAGGGAGGTGGCCTGGATGCTTGCTCTACCCTCAGCTGGCTTTGAGAAGCAGAGATCCCCCACATGTACCTGCCACGTGTGCCCACCCCTGGCATCCCATGGCTGCTGGCCAAGCCCCAGGGACACCAGTTTCTGTGCCACCTGGCTCCAGTGGCAACTGGGCTCCAGCCTGAGGAAGCCCTGGGTTACCCTCAGGCGATTGAGAGGGGGTGCTTGGTGGGGAAATGGGCGGGGGGAAAGTGGTGGGGCAGGTCCCGATCCCCTGCCTTAGAGCCAAGGGACCTGAGTCCAAACACTTGTGCCCCACGTATTAATCACGCCTCTGCTCTTCAGTTTTCTCATCTGCATAATGGGACTAATAGATGATCCCTGTCCTTCCTATCTTCCACCCCAGAGCTTCAGCATGGCCCCGTGGGGCAGAGGACACAGCAGCCCAGCAGCCAGCTCCCCAGCTCCCCTCCGTGGTCAGCTCCCTGGGAGGTCTCTAGGGCCAGATGAGGGTGATGCAGAACCCCGGTCTCTATGGCAAAGGGCCCCCAGGGGTTCTATCTCTGAGGAAACTCAACACAGAAATCCAAAAGGGGGGGAGGGAGGGTACTGACCAAGCAGTCGGGCTAAGGGAGGTGGGGAGGAAGGGCAAGGTTGTCACTTCCCAGGTACACACCTGTGAGCCCTGAGTGGGAGTCAGGGGAGACAGAGTTTGACAAGCTGGGAGGAGAGCTGTCTGTCTGCCTGTCTGTCTGTCTTCCAAGTGGAAGCTGGGGGTGGAGCAGGCAGGGAGGTAGAGGCTGCCTCACTTGTCAGAATTAGCAAGTTCCACAGTTGGGCAACACTCAGACACACACCGAATACAGATACACGTGTACACACACGTCCTGGTTCCAGACCAACAGGGTGACACCTGCATTTACACAGGTTGCATGGTATTCGGGGACATTCACGTGGGGGGGGGCACTCAGCAGCACGTGTAGTGGGCACACGCCCCCTCCACTCCTCCCTTCCAACCAGACCCCCATATAGCCTCACACCCGGGCTCTGCAGCATGGACGGACGCAAGAGCACGCAGCCCAGCACGCGGGCACGTCTGCCCAGCCCCTGGGGCGGGTGCGCCAGCCCTCTGGGTCTGTTCCAAGTTGGCGCCTCTCACGTGAGGCCCAATGTGTCATTTCCAAACAGAAGGAATCTAGCTCCTTCGCAGCAGGGAGGAAGAGCAGGGTGTGGGGCTGGGTGGGTGGGTGGGCGCGTGGGCGTGTGCAGGGGGCAGGGCGTGTATGAGGGAAACAGGCATGTGAACGCCGGGGTGCGTGTGTTGGGGCATGGTGCACACAGATTGGGGGCTCTAAGGTTGGGTGGGGGAAGGAGCCCTGGGAAACAGTGTGCCTTTGTGAGGGGGTGTGTGTGTGTGTGTGTGTGTGCCGCTGAGTCTGTGTGCAGTGGGTGTGAGTGTTTGTCTCCCTGTATCCGCCTTCTCTCCCGTTCCGGACTTTTAGCCTTCCTGGGCTCGTTTTCCCCGTGTCCTACCTCCTCCCTCTCGGGGCTCGAATTAGGTGCCCTAGTGGAGGAGGGGGGCACGCTCCAGGACCTAGTCCGACCCCAGCCGCTGCCTGAGGCTTCCCTCCAGCTCCCCCTCCCTTCCTTTTCTCCCTTTCCTCCCTCCCTCTCTTTCCTCTCCTCCCTCCCCCCCCCCAGGCTGGCGTGCCAGGGGGTGGGACATGCCAATCAGTGGTTGTGCCTCTCCGGCTGCCAGCACAGGGCGCAGCTCCCCCCGGGAGCCAGGTGTTTGGGTCCCTGGAGACGGCGCCGGCCCCCGGGGAGGCAGTGGGGCTGAGGACCCTACAGACCCTTCTCCAGTCCCATGGTGAGTACATTTGGGTGGGCTTGGGAGGGGCTCCATCAAGGTGGGGGCGGGAAAAGCAGGGTCCTGGGAGCAAAGCAGAGACCAGGACTAGCAGGAAATGGGGACGAACTCCAGAGAGAGGAGGGGGCCAAGGAGGGGTCTGGAGGCCAGGGGGGCTCTGTAGCATTGGACAGTGGCTGCTCCAAACGCCCAGTCTCGTGGCTTTGAGCAGATACACCTGATGTTTTTCTGGGGTTCAGCTGGCAGAGGAGATGGAGACCCCCCCTCATGAAACTGGACCTGGAGCCCAGAGGGATTAAGCCGCCACGTAGCAGGCAGAGGACCCAGAATCCCAGGGACAGAGTGCAAAGGGTAGGGGGCCAGAGGGCAGCCTTGGCCACCAGCATCCCGTGGGAGGTTGCCCCCCCGACATTGGGGTGCCAGTCCCAGAACTTCCTCCTCTTCTCCCTCAGGGAACCCTGACTCCCACCACCCCCATCCACCTTCAGGCCCCCCAAGATGGACTGAACCAGGTTGCTGGCCAGACGGACAAGCTGGATGCCAAGGTGGGTGTTAGACCAGAAGCCAGCAGGAGACCAGGCCAAGAGCCCCAGGGCTCTCCGGGAACAAATGGGCACATGGGAGGCCACACCAGCCAGGGAATGTGGCCCTGATGTGTGCAAGGGCCCAGAGGGCCCTCCCTATGTCCACAGTGTCTTGGGCTCCCACAGAGCAGGTCTCAGTCCTGTGTCCTGGTAATGCATGGGTACTAATGGGCACCCATGCGGGTACCCATCCCAGTAACCCCCAGACTCCACAATGTAGGTAGGGATGGGCTGGAGGCCACCAGCTCTGATTCCTGCAGACTCGCCAGCTGGGAAGGGGGTGGTCAGCTCTCACTGGGTCATTCAGACAAGTGCTGTTTAGGGGTTATCGGTGCTAGCGAGAGGGGTTCACTGCTTGCCACAAAACATACCTACACAGCTCCATCCAGGCTGGCCCAACCACCACCACCCACCCACCGCCCCTCCCAAGTGGCCGGAAGGAGTCAGACTGTCTCCTACAGCTGGACAGTCTCCTATCCCTGAGTAATCAGCTGCTCACTGAGCTGTCAGATAAGAGTTAGTTCTCTGCCCCCTGACCTCAGCCACTGGGCAAGCCATGATTGCTCCTGTGATACAGAAGGCAGGGGAGGGGATGGCGAAACGGGGCTGCGGAAGATGCGACTCTTGTCTCCCAGGCTGAGGCCTAGAGGTCTGAGAACTGATCCCCAAGTGCAAAGAGGAGTCCAGAGTGCCAAGAAGGGGTTAGGCTGAGGTCACGTCAGCCCATTGACCAGTTGGAGAGACGGAGGCTGAGAAAGGTGAAGGGATGTGCTCGTGGTCCCAGAAGGGACATGGAGGGGTCCTCCTGGGCTGGGACCCCATTCCCCTCAGCCTCAGGGCAGCATTGCACTCCCACCTCCTTGAGCAAGATGTCGGGGTGGGGGAGCAGCAGGGAGCTTGGGCTCTGGAGGGGAGGGGGAGGGCGGGCGGGGAGAGGTGGGTGAATATCTCGCTGGGTTTCTGCTCCGCTGTGATGCCATGGTGATGCCTAGAAGGATGGGGGAGGGAGGGAGGGAGAAGAAAGGAAATGGGGAGGAGAACTCAAGGATGGAAGAACAGGGGGCAAGTGGAGAGGTGGATGAGGGGCAGAGCACTGCTGATACCACCTGGCCGAGTGAGGTCTAGGGCCCAGCCTGCTGACCTCCTGGCTCTGGCATGGTTCGGCTGAACTCGGGCAACTGGTTAAAGTCCATCAGCCGTGAGTGCATTTGGCAGTGGTTCTAGGGCTGACGCTCCTCTTCCGGCTCGGCAGCACATTTATGAGCATTTAACTGAAGGCTGCTGCTCTCCCCAGGGCCACTCGGCTCTCCCCATCGTGACTGTAGGGCCTGAAAATATGATAAATTGCACGTGTTTACCCCCTCATTCCCAAGGCCAGGCATCGGAGGTAGGAGTTTTGTGCACCTTTAATGGGTCAAGAGCTACTTTTAGAGAAAAGTTAACCCGGGGGAGAGAGCCGCCTCTGACAGGCTGGCTTCTGGATTAAGGCTCCAGCAGAAGGGACCAGACAGAAGACCGGGCCAGAGGAACGCCCTCCTCTCTGCACATATGAAGTCCCGGAAGCCCAGCCCCACAGACCCTACCTCGTATCTCCCTCTCCCCAGTATTGCTCCTTCTTTCCAGTCGGGGCTCTGCCAGCTTCCAGGCCCAGAATCACAAGATGGCTTCGCTCCTCCCTCCTGAATCTCTTCCCCTGCACCTCCTCATTCTCTGTCTCCCCTTCTCCACAACTTGGCCAGTGGTAAGATTCAGGAAGCCCAAGTGTTCAGGAATCCCTCTCCCCAGCAATCGCTCCTAGTCTCCCCCTTCCTCTTGCCGGCCAGATCCCCAGCCCCTGGGGATTGGTCCAAGGCTCTGGCGGTCAATAGTCTGGCTTGCTGTTCTAGAGGCTCTGACCTCATCCCTTAACTCTTTAAGCCCAGGCTGACTTTTTCCTCCCCCAGCACTGACAGGCCCCATCCCACACCCGTGCCTGTCCTATCACCTCATTCAGCTTCCCTGAGGCAGGTGAGTCAGGGGCTCCTTGGCCCATTTAACAGGTGAGGATGCCTTGGCCATTTTTCTCCTGTGCTCTCAAGTCAGACAGGGCCTCACCCAGGAGACAGGGACCTGGCAAGTGAGGGGATGCAAGAACTGGAAGGAGTCAGGGCGGGGTGGGGGGGGGGACACATGCTCTGGAGCCTGACCCCTGTGGATCCATCCTCATGCCCCTGAGCCTGAAGTCAAACAGGAGGACCCCATGTACATATTCACGTATTTCTTCCACAAATATTTATTGAGCAACTACGTGTGCCAAGCACTGGGATAAAGCAGCGAATGAGGCAGACACAGCCCCTACCCTGCTTCTCAGAGAGCTGCGGCTAGACCTCCCCCTTCCACAGTGCTGTCATCATACATCACACAGATCAACAGCAGACCCTGTCACACACACATACACACACACACACACACACACACACACACAGGCCAGATTCTAAAGGAAGGACTGATTCCTCACTGACTCAAACCTCAAACTATGGGTTGGCCAAGTCAGTCAAGGTGGGCGAGGAGCCTGTGGGGCCCACCATTCCCACAAGAGGAGTTTAGAGTAGACAGGGGTCCAAGAGGTCTAAATCCTGGCTGCATTAAGGATTTAAGGTCCTTAAGGTCTCAAAACCTCAGTTGCCCCTTTTGCAGATTGAGGATAATAAAACCTGCTTCACAAGGAGTTGTAACAGGTCAATTAAATCATGAATAGAATGCTTAGAGCCGCGTCTGGTATATGGTAAGCAGTCAGTAAATGCCAGTTGCTATGATAATTTTAATAATATTACTAAAAGCTCCCAACAACCTTCATCAGGAGGCCACAGTCCTGAGCAGAAAAGCACCTCCCTGATTCCTTGCCTCCTTCCGGTACCCCAGACATGACGCCCTCAGAGGATGCATCCCACCCCATCTCCACAAAGCTACCGACTCACCCCCACCATTTCTTATTCTCACTCAGCAATGCACATACCCTCACACACAATCATCCTACAGGATTACCAGGTTGGGACAGTGACTTGCCCAAGGTCACACGGCAGGGACCAGCGCAGGCCCCCAGGAACGTTCTCCTGAGCAAATCACTGTCTGAAAGAGGTTTGGGGGAAGACCCCTCCTTCTGATTGGGGAGGAAAGGCAGAGTTATTGACGGCTCTGTTCTTGGACTGCATCCCAAGAGCTCAGATGATCCAGGGAGTGGCAAGAATCGGGGACCAGTTCCCCAGAACCACTACCCTTCTCTTTCCCCCCCCCATTGTCCCAGATAGGAGGCCTTAGCCCCTACAGCTCCTAGGTGGGGTATAGAGGAGTCTGCCAAGTGGAAAGAACACAGGCCTCGGAGCTCGAAGGCCCAGGGCAGAATCCCAGCCCCACCACTTCCCATGATACCATCAGCAAGTTGAACTTCAGTTCAACAGTCTTCATCTGTGAAATAGAGATAAGAACCCCCATTGGGGTGCCCTATGGATTAAAGGAAATGATATCATACATCAAGAGTCTGGCATGCAGGAGGTGATTAATTATGGTGGCTATCAGTGTGGCTATTAAAACGAGTGAGTGGGAGGGATTTCCAGCCATTAAGACTGCCAGCCTCCTCACCTCCAAGGATCACTTCTCATAGGCCCCCCCCATTCTGAAAGCCTTTTTAAAACTCATCAAAGCTGGGGCACCTGGGTGGCTCAGTTGGTTGGTTAAGCGTCTGTATTCGGCTCAGGTCATGATCTTGGGGTCCTGGGATCGAGCCCCACATCAGGCTCCCTGCTCAGTGGGGAGCCTGCTTCTCCCTCTCCCTCTGCTCCTCCCCCCACTTGTTCTCTCTCTCTCTCTCAGGTAAATAAATAATCTTTAAATATATATAATAATAATAATAAATAAAAACACAATTTTTTAAAAGAAAAGAAAAAGAAAGGCACCTGGGTGGCTCAGTTGGTTAAGCGACTGCCTTCGGCTCAGGTCATGATCCCAGGGCGCTGGGATGGAGCCCCGCATCGGACTCCCTGCTTGGCGGGAAGCGTGCTTCTCCCTCTCCCGCCCCCCCTGCTTGTGTTCCCTCTCTCGCTGTCTCTCTCTCTCTCTCTGTCAATTAAATAAATAAATAAAATCTTAAAAAAAAAGAAAAAAACAAATGAGGAATCTGGAACCCAGAGAGGGGCTGTGCTGGGGTCTGGACAGCAAGAGGGGGCTGGGCTATGGATGGGACTGAGGACCCAGAAATAAGTCCAGAGAGGCTCTTTGGATGCTGTGAGCCCCATCAGCTGGCGGATACAGGGTGCCTAGGGAAGGACAAGTTAAATGATTGCTGATGATCACACCGCTAGAAAGAGACAGTTTTGAGGGAGGACACACAAAAAACTCAAGATAAATAATATTGTAAAAAATAATAATAATAATAATAATATTGTAATGTAACATTTTAAAAAATCAACTAGCCAAAAAAAAAAAAAATCAAACAGCAAACTAGACAGCCCACAGGCGGGCCGTCTGTTTTTGTAAATAAAGTTTCATTGGAACCAGGGCCAGGATCAGGGTGAGTCATGGGTGATAGGATTGTTTGTGCAAGTGCAGAGTTGGACCCTGCCTTTGTTTAAAATTTTGTTCATGATGGATGGTTGTGCATCGATTTCCTTTCTTTTTTTTTTAAGTAATCTCTACACCCAACGTGGGGCTCGAACTCATGACCCCAAGATCAAGAGTCATGTGTCCTTCGACTGAGCCAGCCAGGCGCCCCATCAATTTCCACTTTTTAAATATTGCATTAAAATATCCATTTTCTTGAACCCTGAGTTTGGGGGCACCTCCGATTTTACACCCAAGGCAAAACTGTCTCCCTCACCCCGCCCAGCCCCCCTGCCCAGGCCTAGTCCAGCTGTGATGTGGGACCAGATCCGACAGTGGGGACCTTGGCCCAGCGTTGACCGCTGCACCACGCCCAGGCGGACAGGACGCCCCAGCAGCTGCCGAGGGTGCGGCCTCTGAAGTCAGCAAGCTCATCTTGTCTGTCTCTGACTCAGTCTTTTCCCATCTTGGCCCAGGGAACCACTGGGGGCTACAGAGCTGCCCCAAAGCACCAGAAGTTGAGGGGTTGGCAAAGGGAGCCAGCAGCCGAGCGAGGAGCCAGGAGACTTTGGGGGTACACCATGCCTTCTTCCCCCCCTTTTCTCTGGGCCTCAGTTGTTCTGTCTGTGCAATGGGCACTAAACAGCACTGAGCTCAGATCAGAGGGACGGGAGTTGTGCAGGGCAACCCTGTCACGGGAGGCGGCACCCACCAGTGCCTCCCCAGGGAAAGCCCCAGCGGGCCCAGTCCGATGCCAGCCTCCAGCCCAGCACCTGACTTTGGCTATGGGAAGAGGACGCAACAAAACTCAGTAGGCAAGACAAATAATGTTTTAGCATGGTATTTTTAAAATTCAAATTGGCAGGGTGCTGGGCTGGCTTAGTCAGAAGAGCATGCGACTCTTGATCTCGGGGTCGTGAGTTCAAGCCCCACGTTGGGTGTAGAGATTACTAAAAAAATAAATAAAAATAAACAAATACAATTTAAGAAATAAAATTCAAATTGGCCAACTATGGCCTCCAGGCCAGCCATCAGTTTTTATAAATAAAGTTTCATTGGAACAAACTGCTTGTGCTCAGATCTTGGTTCCTACCTTAACCTGGGTGATCTTGTGCCAATTCTCTTGCTCTTCTCAACCTCAGTTTTTCACCTGTGAAATGGAGAGAAGAGCGAACGGGTTTCCCTGTTAAGATTAAATGCAATAGGTGCGCATGAGCACTTTGAGCAGCGACTGTCACTCAGGGAGCCCTGAATAACAATGATCATTATCATCAGTAGTTGCTATTGTCCTAGTATTCGAAATTTCTTTTAAGTATTTATTTAAGTAATCTCTACACCCAACGACTTGAACGCATGACCCCAAGATCAAGAGTCACATGCTCCACCAACTGAGCCAGCCAGGTGCCCCAAGAAATTTTTTTAATCAAAGGAGCAGACACTTGGGGCGCCTGCGTGGCTCAGTCGGTTAAGCGTCCGACTCTTGATTTCAGCTCAGGTCATGACCTCAGGGTCCTGGGATCGAGCCCTGCATTGGGCTCTGCACTTACGGGGGGGGGGGGTCTGCTTGGGATTCTCTCTCTCTCCCTCTGCCCCTTCTCCCCCTCCTCCGCTCTCTCTCTCTCTGTCTCAAATAAACAAATCTTAAAAAAAAAAAAAGAGGGACACCTGGGTGGCTCAGTCAGTTAAGCGTCTGCCTTCAGCTCAGGTCATGATCCCAGGATCTTGGGATCGAGCCCCTCATTGGGCTCCTTGCTCAGCAGGGAGTCTGCTTCTCCCTCTGCCTACCGATCCCCCTGCTTGTGCTCTCTCTCTTGCTCTCTCTCTGGCAAGTAAATAAATAAAATCTTTTAAAAAAAAAGAAGAAAGGAAGGAAGAAAAAGGAGCAGACCCTTGTAGGAGGCAGCCCTCACTGGTACATATGCCAAGAATCAACGGGAACGTAGCGCTCACCGTGTGGTGCCAGGCCTGTCCCAGGCACTCTATATCCATGGACCCATGGATATAGACACAACAATTCCTTGATTTATTCACCAGGGACTAGTGTCATTCCCGTTTTTCAGCTGAGGAAACTGAGGCACATGGCAATTACGCCACCAGCAGGGATCACATAGCCAGTAAAGGGTACAGCCTGGATTCAGATGGAGCCAGTCTGGCCCAGACTATCCAGGTCCTTCCACCGTGATGTTCCCTGTCCCCCTGAGGAGCAAACCGCCCGAGACACACAAGCATGCGCTGACAGCCATGGTCCCTCACTGTCACACTCCAGACTGCCATCCTAAGCGTCCCTCTCACACACCGACACCATGACCGGCAGAGACGACCTCAGCCACACACCCTCGGTCACAGGCTGTCACAGCCACGCACCCCGAGGCCCCCTGTCATGTCAACCTCCTCACAGGCACACAGCACGCTAGTCTCTCTGTCACAGACCGGGTCCTGAGGAACACCAGAGCCTGGTGGGCCCTTGCCCAATGTCTCTCCCTTGGAATTTTTCCAGTGATGCAGCCCCTGAAACCCATAGCAGCAGGTGGGAGGAGACCCCAACTCTTCCAGGGACAGATGGATGCCTGAGGCCCAGAACAGGAAGGGACCGGTTGAAAGGTACAAGAGCAAAGCGGTGGCTTTGAGCAGTGGGGGTCTCCTGCCCAGCCCATAGGGGCTAAGAGACCCGGCTTTTCCCTTTACCCACCTTTAGCGCCTAGGCTGGACTCCAGTTTGGAGAAAAATGTGGGGGAATCTTCCCTGTCCCCATGCTGCCCCCCACTCAGCTTGGACCCAGGAACAGGGTGGGGAGACAGAAGGGGGCCCTCACACCTCATCTGGGGCCAGACCCCTGCTGCCTGCTTTCACTCCAGAATTGTTTTTCTTTTTTAAGATTTTATTTATTTATTTGTCAGAGAGAGAGAGAGAGAGCACGAGTAGGGGGAGTAGCAGGCAGAGGGAGAAGCAGGTTCCCCACTGAGCAGAGAGCCCAATGCTGGACTCGATCCAAGGACCCTGGGATCATGACCTGAGCCGAAGGCAGACGCTCAACCGACTGAGCCACCCAGGCATCAATCACCCAGACTTTCTACCACCAGGCAAGCATTCAGGCCCAGAGCAACTTACCCTGCTGCCCTCCTAGAGGGTCTGATCCAGCTCCAAACACTGCCCACCTCCTCTCTCATTCTCTCTCTCTGTCTTTCTCTCTGTGTCACACTCAAACACACACACACATGCACACGCACTCACGCATACCCCCTCGGGGAAACATGCGGACACACCAACATACACCTCCCCCTTATCTTCTCTAGAGCCCTCCCCAGGCCTTCCCATCTCTGCTTATCTGATGGAAGAATCCTGCTCCACATGCTCCAAGTAAAAGAGAGATGTGGGTTCTAATCATACCCACCTCCTCTGTCGCCGGGTCTTGTGGCTGTTTGGAGTCACGGCTGCCTCACGGAAATGGGGAGCATAAGAGACCTCTCTCTTAGAGATGTACGACAGTTAAATTAGATAACTCAATTAAGGGCTTAGGGCTGTGTCTGGCATGTAGTAACTACCTAGTAAATGAGAGCTTTAATAAAATTGAGTGAAGTGCTTTGAAAATTTGGCAGTAGTGTATACAAAGCGAGTCTCCCGACTCCTGCCACGTGAGTTAAGCAAGACAGGAATTAGTAGCAATTTCCCAATGAGAAAATTGAGGCTCAGAGTCTGAATGGTGGAGCTGGAAGGAGGACTCCATCTCTGGATTCCAAATCCCCTCCCCCCGGTTCTGCTGGCACATCCAGTCACGGCTGGGAGAGTGCCTTCTGGATGACTGTGTGTGGCCACAGGTGAGAAGGGGTGGCGTCTGGCCTAAAGCCCTGAGAAGGCAGAGGCTGTGTCCCCAGCACCTCGCACCCCAAGCTATCAGGGACGACCAGCGGCCCAGCCAAAGCCCATGTCCTCTCTTTTCAGGTGATGACCCCCCCGTGAGGAAGCCCTGTAGTGTGACTAGAGGAAGGGGCTGCCCCCGCCGGCCCCCCCCAACCCCACCACCATGAATACCTCGGCCCCACCCGCCGTCAGCCCCAACATCACCGTCCTGGCCCCGGGAAAGGGGCCCTGGCAAGTGGCCTTCATTGGGATCACCACAGGCCTCCTGTCCCTGGCCACGGTGACAGGCAACCTGCTGGTACTCATCTCCTTCAAGGTCAACACTGAGCTCAAGACAGTCAACAACTACTTCCTGCTCAGCCTGGCCTGCGCTGACCTCATCATCGGCACCTTCTCCATGAACCTCTACACCACGTACCTGCTCATGGGCCACTGGGCTCTGGGCACCCTGGCCTGCGACCTCTGGCTGGCGTTGGACTACGTGGCGAGCAACGCCTCCGTCATGAACCTGCTGCTCATCAGTTTCGACCGCTACTTCTCCGTGACCCGGCCCCTGAGCTATCGAGCCAAGCGCACACCCCGCCGGGCGGCGCTGATGATCGGCCTGGCCTGGCTGGTCTCCTTCATCCTGTGGGCCCCAGCCATCCTCTTCTGGCAGTACCTGGTAGGGAAGCGGACGGTCCCGGCCGGCCAGTGCTACATCCAGTTCCTGTCCCAGCCCATCATCACCTTCGGCACGGCCATGGCCGCCTTCTACCTCCCCGTCACGGTCATGTGCACGCTCTACTGGCGCATCTACCGGGAGACGGAGAACCGGGCCCGGGAGCTGGCGGCCCTGCAGGGCTCCGAGACACCCGGTAAGGGGGGCGGCAGCAGCAGCAGCTCCGAGCGGTCCCAGCGGGGGACTGAGGGCTCCCCGGAGACCCCTCCGGGCCGCTGCTGCCGCTGCTGCCGGGCCCCCAGGCTGCTGCAGGCCTACAGCTGGAAGGAAGACGAGGAAGAGGACGAAGGCTCCATGGAGTCCCTCACGTCCTCGGAGGGTGAGGAGCCTGGCTCCGAGGTGGTGATCAAGATGCCCATGGTGGACCCCGAGGCGCAGGCCCCCGCCAAGCAGCCCCCCCGGAGCTCCCCCAACACGGTCAAGAGGCCAACCCGGAAAGGGCGTGAGCGAGCGGGCAAGGGCCAGAAGCCCCGAGGGAAGGATCAGCTGGCCAAGCGGAAGACCTTCTCGCTGGTCAAGGAGAAGAAGGCGGCGCGGACCCTGAGTGCCATTCTGCTGGCCTTCATCCTCACCTGGACGCCATACAACATCATGGTGCTGGTGTCCACTTTCTGCAAGAACTGTGTCCCCGAGACCCTGTGGGAGCTGGGCTACTGGCTCTGCTACGTCAACAGCACCATCAACCCCATGTGCTACGCGCTCTGCAACAAAGCCTTCCGGGACACCTTCCGCCTGTTACTGCTTTGCCGCTGGGACAAGCGTCGCTGGCGCAAGATCCCCAAGCGCCCCGGCTCTGTGCACCGCACCCCCTCCCGCCAATGCTGATGGCCGCTCACCTGCATCCCGCCGCCCCAGTCCCCGGGAGAGCCGGGTAGGACGCGGGCAGGGGCTGTGACCTCAGACCCAGGGCCCTGCTCTGTCCTCACCAGGCTTCCGGGGGAGGGGGGGAGGGGGGGCCCCTAGGTCACCTTCCTGGACAGCCAAACTTTGCTCTTCCCAGGCAGGGAACGAACCCAACCCGGGGAACTGGTTTTTCCGTTCCCTGCTGGGTGGGAATGGGCTCTTCACCAGGAAGAAGGCCGGGGGAGGAGGATCCAAGCTCTGGATCCCTTGTTTGCCTTCAGGCAGGAAATCTGTGGGGAACCAGCAGCGGGCCGGGCCAGGAGAAAGAAGGTTCACATTTCAGTCATCCCTGGCCCAGGGGCTGGCCCGGATCGCTTGGCTCCAAGGGAGCACCCCCTGACTGGGCATCCCCTCCCTCCGCAGGCACAGCCCCCCCCACCCCCGGGCCGTAGGCACACTCTCCAGGGTTGTCCAGCCTCCCTACAAATGTCCCCAGAGTGTCCCCAAGGCAGATGTCCAAGCATCAGCAGGACAATGCCACCAGAAGAGACCAGCTAGGCCAGTCACACACCAAGTCCCCAAGGCAGCAGCAGGACCAGGCGCCAGGCGTTCTGACTGTCCCACTATGTAGTTTCCCTGGGAATGAGGGGCAGGGCTGCCTGCTCTCCGGCCCCACACCTATACCCTCTGCCCCAGAGAAGCCCTCAGTCCCTCCCTCCGTCCCTGGCTCACGGCCACCACCTGGATAGATCTGCTCCGTGCAGGCCTAGCCAGGCCTCCCGCATGCTGCCTGCCTCCAGCCTGCCCCACACAGGCCTGGCCCAGCCGACGGGTCCTCTCCTGTGAGCTCCCCGTCCAACCCATGCATGGCCTCCCAGCCGCCCTTATGTCCAGGCCCAGCCTGGCCCCAAATGTTCTTTCCTTCTATCCTCAGCAAGTGCTGAGTCTGTGAATAAAACCACATGACTAGCGGGCACTCTGGGGCCTTCTTTCCCTGTGTTGGATCCCGGGCCTGGTCTTAGGCCAGGGCAGAATGGGACGGGAGGGCTCAAGTACTGTGGAACGTGGGCCACTTCCCTGAGCCTGGTCCCGGGAGGGGCAGCACTGAGTGGCTGGATCTCCTGAAACCTGTGGGCCCCAGCACTCCAGGGTCCCCGGCTCAGGTGAGTAGGGCTCTCATGGGCAGGAGGGAGGCCAGATGAAATGAATTGCCCGTGCCCATAGCCCAGCATATTCTCTATCGGCTTTGTCATATGTGGCTGCTCTGGGGCCCTGTTAGACCCGGGGAGAGCAGAACTGCTCCAAGGCCCCATTTACACATGGGGAGACTAAGGCCCAGTGACCCAGGAGGACTATTCAGGGTTACCCTACAAAGCAACACCCAGGGTTCCAGGCAATTCACAACCTCCTGACCCCTGGACTATGGAGAGGGGACACCTAGGGTCCAGGCCAAAGCACTCCATCAAGGGGACCCACAGGCCGGGTTCTAAGGCATCTCATTGGTGAGGGGGCCCTAAAGCCTAAAGCAAAGAAATCTTAGCGAGGTTAGTCCCACAGCATAGAGTAGTGGTTCTCAAAGTGTGGTTCTCACTGGGGGTCCTCAAGACTACACTTAGGTTCAATGATTTGCTAGAGAGACACACAGAACTCAGAAAAGCTGTTACACTCACGGTTTAAATTTATTACAGTAAAAGGATATGAATTAAAATCAGCAAAGGAGGGGCGCCTGGGTGGCTCAGTTGGTTAAGCATCCAACTCTTGATTTCCACTCAGGTCATGATCTCAGGGTTGTTGGATCGAGCTCTGTGTCAGGCTCTGCACTGGGTGTGAAGCCTCCTTAGGATTCTCTCTCTCTTTCACTCCCTTCCTCCCCCCCCCCCCCCCCGCCGTGCTCTCTCTAGGAAAAAAAACAAAAAATCAGCAAAGGCTAATGGCACATAGGGCAGAGTCCAGGAGAGACCAGGTGCAAGTTTCCAGTATCCTCTCCCAGTGGAGTCACGGGGACAACACTTAATTCTTCCATGTGTGACAACATGCACGAAGAACTGCCAACCACAAAGCTTACCTGAGCCTTGGTGTCCAATGTTTCTACTGGAAATTGCTCATGTAAGCCTGGCTGACCCACTTGGCTGGCCTTAGCTACTCAGTCTCCAGCCCCTCCAGAGGCTAATCTGATACCACAAGGCCCACGGCCCCCAGGTAAGCAAAGGCACTCTTATCAGGCAGGATATTCCAAGGGCTTAGGGGTGATCTCCCAGGAGCCGGGCGAGGACCAAAACTTTCTCTGGAATGGGCCAGGTTTGGACCACCCGGACCTCCTGAGTTAATCCTTGAAGGCACCGCCGTCCTGACCAGGAGCATTTAGCATCACCCAGGAACTTGTTAGATCTCTAAGTTCTCAGGGTCACCCCAGATGTACTGAACCAGAAACTCTGGGGGTCGAGCCCAGCCCTGTGCTTCAACAAGCCCTCCAGGTGTGCTGATGCGGGCTAAAGTTTGAGAAACGCTGACCAGAGGAGTGAGGTCCTGGGTGGGCTGAACTTTTACAGAGAGGGCATGGAAGGTCAGGACACAACAGTCAGGACTCCCGGAAGCCTTCGGGAGGGAAGCTTCCCACACTGTCAGCTCTAGGCTCTAGGAGCGCCCCTTCCTCACCACTGCTCCCTTGTAGCCCTGAGCCCCTTTAGGGTTCAATGCCCCGCCCTGTGGCGAAGGCACTGGAACAGAAGTCTTGGTGGCAGAGAGCCCGTCCGAGGAAGCCGAGCAGCGTTGGGAGAGCAGGAGCGCTGGAATCACATCGGCCTGAGCTCCACCGGAGGCCAGGAGAGGGAGGTCAGGGCTGGTGTTCGCATCAGGAATGGGGTTAGCCGTTCACACTTGTCCCTTTTGGCAGGCGCGGGTCCTACCTGCCCGTGGCTCCTCACCACGCAACCCTAGGCAAGTCTCTTATTTTCAGGATCCTCAAGGGGAATGAGTTCCTGGCAGAAACCGCAAGAGGGCGGGACAGATTAGAAAGAAAACACCTCCGTGGCTCTGCGACCGGTGTTAACCACAGGACAAGGCTGTTCCAGACCCACACCTTTCCCTACACCTCCAGCGGTGGCTTTACAGAGTCCAGAGGCCCATCCCCCACCCCCGGGGGGGAAGAAACGGGGCTTGCAGAAAGGAGGATCGGGGGCAAGCCTGGGTGGGGGAGGGCGTGCACCCCATGAAGGCAGCATCCCAGAAATGGGGCCTGTGCCCTGCAAGGCTCTGAAGCAAGATTCCTTCAAACCCAGCTGCCAGAAGATGGAGGAAATGGTTTGAGGCTGACAGGACAGGGTGGCTGGATATGGCATCAGGCCACCCCAAACACCACCACCGCCCCCCCCTCCCCGCCCCCCGGCCCTGAGGGAGTCCTTCTTGGCCCCGGAAACAAGGGCTGTTTCGAACGTGAACAGGAAGTGGGGAAAGAATGAGGTGGCTTTGTGAACGCCACCTCCTCCCTCTACCAAGTTGGAGCAGGCCTAGAGAAGGGGCACCGGGTAGGACTCTGCCGTGCGGGCTGCCCCCTCCCCGCCACCCCGCTGTTCCCACCGTATCACTTGAGCGCCATCTGCTGGCAGCCAAGGGAATTGTGCCGAGAATCGTGGCGCTTAGAACCTGCCCGGGCTGCTTCCCAGAGAACAGGACCCCAGGACAAAACATAGAGTAGATGGTCTTGGCCACCTCAGCAACTGCCCCCCACATCTCGAGGCCCCGGAAGGACCAGTTCATTTGGCTACTAGGCTAAACCCGCCGAGGCAGGCCCGACCTCTCTCCTGTATGCCGGTTTCACCAGACAAGTAGGAGATGGATGGCGGGTGGGGGCGGGGGGGGGGGGGACTTGGCATCCAAGGACAGCACCCCCGCGTTCTCCCAGTGCCTCCCCCAGGCGTTTGGAATCCTGTTTCATTTCTTGGAGCCTAGCTCTGACTGTACAGAACAGATGCTGATCCAACTAGACACTCACCTTTACAACACAAAGCCTTTGGAATGCCAGGTGTCCCACTCCGGGCTCAAGCTCCAAAGATTTTGAGGTGATGTCTTTGTTCTTAGCATCTTTGTAACATACACAAACTGCATAAGTCCAGGAATCAGACTATCACACAAAATAGGCCTGAAAATTACTGTCACTCCCCCACCCCCGTCCCTCTACCTCCTCCCCCCCCCAGTTCTACTCCCACTCCTGGTGTTCCTGGCCTGGCTAGCACCACCATCCACGCAGTGCTCAATCCAGAAATCTGTGAGTCATCTTGGACTCCTTCTCCTTTTCACTCCCTGTACCAGTTGGTCAGTCCACCTCCCGAACAGTTCCTAAATTCGTCCAGCGCTCTCCATCTGTCCCGTCACCATCCTAGTGCAAAAGTGCTTGAAATGCTGAAATTATCCCTTAATTCAGGGGTTAACAAACCTTTTCTATAAAGGGCCAGATAGTAAATATTTTAGGCTCTGTGGATCAAGAGGCAAAATTAAGGATATTATGTAGGTACTTATGTATTATAGTCTCTGTCACAACTATTCAGTTCTGCAATAAACAGCACATAAGTGAATGAACATGGCTGTGTTCCAATAAAACTTTATTTAAACTCCACTGAGCTTTGAATTGCATATAATGTTCATGTGTCACAAAACGTTATTCTTCTTTTGATTTTTTTTTCTGGCCATTTAAAAATGCAAAACCCATTCTTAACTTACAATGGGTACAAAAACAGGCCGACCAGCTGTAGTTTGCCAACCCCTGACTTAATTGATCCCATTCCCATTCATTCTCCATGCTTCAGCCAAAGGGATTTTGCCAAAACTTAGATCCGATGCTGCCAATCGTTTGCTAACAACTAGCCAATAGCTTGAGATAAAAATGCAAGCCCCTCAGCCTACAACAGCCTTCCATCCAGGCTTTTCTGTGACCCCTCAGTCCGTTGACCCTAGACAGCCCCAAAAATTCTCCTGGTCCTCACACAGGCCCCAAGCCCACTCATTCATGCTTTTCACTCCTATCCAGTTCCTCTGCCTAGAATTTTCTTGCCCCACTAAAAATTCTGTTTCCTCTACACTCTACTCACAAAATGTCTGACACCAAATGGAGGGTTGTTGGTTTTGTTTTTGTTTTTTTTCCACACCAGCTAATTTTCCAACATCAGCCAGGTGTCCAGCAATTGATTCTGATGCTATCTATCTAGCGAGGTCCGGAAGGGTCCCGAGCGCAGGAGCTTCTATTCCCGTGGAGTTGGGGTGCACCATCCTCCCAGCACATGAATGTGTTCACTGACTGGGAAGCCCTCTGAACCCCATACTGTAGGGATTTTTTTTTTTTAAGATTTTATTTATTTGACAGAGAGAGACACAGCGAGAGAGGAAACACAAGCAGGGAGAGTGGGAGAGGGAGAAGCAGGCTTCCCGCTGAGCAGGGAGCCCGATGCGGGCTCGATCCCAGGACCCCGGGATCATGACCTGAGCCGAAGACAGACGCTTAACCGACTGAGCCACCCAGGCACCCCTAGTGTAGGGATTTTTATGGAGGCTTCATCATGTAGGTGTGATGGATTATTAACTCAATTTCTATCTCCTCTCTCCTCCCTGGAGGATGAAACGGGCATTCAAAGTTCCAAGCTTCTAAGCCCCCACTCGAAACCATCCAGGAGCCTATCAAGAGCCATCACACACTGTGATACAGTGGACAATGAACGATCGTTATTATATTTTTGCTGCCCCAGACAACTGGGAAGCAGGCAGAAAGCCCAGGGGCCTCTCTGACTCCTATCAGCATTCTCCTTGCTCTGACATGCAGACAGCACTCTCTTCGGATCCTGAAGATCCCTCAAACTGGATGTCATTAATGTCCCTATCTGTGATTTAATAAGAAATATATATTTGGGGGCGCCGGGGTGGCTCAGTCGGTAAGCGTCTGCCTTCAGCTCAGGTCATGGTCCCAGGGTCCTGGGATCGAGCCCCACACCAGGCTCCCTGCTCAGTGGGGAGCCTGCTTCTCCCCCTCCCACTCCCCCTACTTGTGCTCTCTCTCTCTCTCTCTGTGTCTCTCTCTGTCAAATAAATAAATAAAATCTTAAAAAAATATATATATATATATATATTTGGTCTTTGTCCCCCGTTCCCAACACAGAACTTCTAAACACTTTGGAATTTCCTGAGTGAGAGGTGTGAGAGAAGCACCTTTTATGATTTACAAGCCCCTTTCAGGCCACACCTGATTTTATGGTATCAGTCCACCCCAAACACCGCCAATGTAACTCTTGGGGTGGAAGGACCCTACATAGCTTGAGGGGGGTGGGAGTGCTGGTTGCCAGAGGAACCAACCCCTGAATGGAGGGTTGGAACTTTCAGCCCCACTCCTGACCTCAGGGAAGGGAGAAGAGCTAGAGATTTTATTACAATCGCTAATGGCCGAGGACTTGATCCGTCATGCCTACATGATGGCATCTCCATAAAAACTCTTAAATGACAGAGAACAGAGGGTTTCCAGGTCTGTGAACACATCAAGGTGCTGGGGCGGGGGAGGGGGGGTTGTGCCCAGAGGGCATGGACGCTCCATGTGCACCTTCCCTCCCCCGAACCTTGCCCCATACATCTCTTCCACGTAGCCGTTCCTGAGTTGTATCCTTTATAATAAACTGTTAATAGTAAGGAAAGCAAAAAAAATAGTAAGGAAAGCACTTTCCTGAGTTCGGTACATTGTCCTAGAGAATTATCAAACCTGAGGAGGATGTTATGGGAGCCCTTTGAATTGTTAGCCCGTTGGTCAGAATTTCCAGTGACAACCTGACATTTGCAACTGGTATCTCAAATGAGGGCAGTCTTGGGGGAATGAGCCCTTAACATGTGGGATTCGATATGGACTCCAGTAGATAGTGCCAGAATTGAACTGAATTGAACTGAAGGAGAATTGAATTGAATTGAATTGAATTGAACTGAATTGTAGGAGAAGTGGTTGGTGTGAGCAAACACACACACACACAAACATTTGGTGTCATAAGTGTTGTGAGTGAAGAGTTCAGATCACCTCCTACGTGGAGAAACTGAAGCTAATAGGTTTAGACAGGGTAAAGAGTCCATCCCCAAGTGATCTCTGAGCCCAAGTTCTCCTCCCCTTCACCCTGGCTGCCTCCCCAGCTGGGCGGCTCATTCAACTTAGCAGGGCCAGTATCATGATCTCCTCAGCCCCAGGGACCTCACCTCTATCCCAGAGTCCTCAACCGCTGCTTTGTGGGAGCTTACACTCCCGAGTCGCTGCCTCCCCACTCCCCTGCCATCGACCTTCCTCCCCTGAGAAGCCTGAACCATGCAATCTTTCATCCACACCACAACTATCCACGGCCCCCCGGCCCCTGGCTTCCACTGCAAATGTACCCCCCGGATCAACCCCACCATCCAGCTTCCCTAATCCTACACATGGACAGCCAAGCACGGCTAGGGAAACGTCCCACTACCTTCGTAGACTGGCACCAGACCAAACACAGGGCTCCTGACCTCAGCCAATGGGCCTCGTGGTGTCATCCACGTCTCCTCGTACTTGTCCTCAGTCAGCTCCCTGGCCTTCTCCCCAAAGGTGTCCTCGACTTTTACCTCTCCTCCTGCCCCCTGCCTCCACCCTCACAATGTGTGCCCTTGCCTCCCGTGTGTCCACTTGAATGAGACCAGACTCTCAAACTCTTTGTTGAAGAACCCAGTCACGGGGATTACTTTACCTCCTGCACGTGAGAGGAGAGGGAGGTGCCAATGCTCCCCGACTCTGGCTTAACAAAAAAACGCACAGGTATTTATACCTTCGAGAAAACAGAGATGTGAATTTAAATATTATTGCCAGGGCAACCCATTATTAAGGAAGACAAGCAATCAGAATCACAAGCTTTGTAAAAGTTAAAGGTTACTTTCACAGGACAAAGCAACTGCCTCTTAAATGTGATTGTCTGACAAGATTCTCTTGTTAGAAATAACATTTGCAAGGATGGTTTTAGGCTGCAGGAAAGAAGCTGCTTTCATTTCCGTGACTTCAGAAAAAGAGGGAACATTTTCTCCTTATGCTGAGGTGGGGTTTTTTTCATCACCACCAGTTAGAGGGACCTGGAATTTTTTTCTTTTAAGATTTTTATTTATTTATTTGTCAGAGAGAGAGAGTTCACAAGCAGGGGGAGCGGCAGAGGGAGAGGGAGAGGGAGAAGCAGGCTCCCTGTTGAGCAAGGAGCCCGATGTGGGACTCGATCCCAGGACCCCGGGATCACGACCTGAGGTGAAGGCAGACGCTTAACTGACTGAGCCCCCCAGGTGTCGCAGGACCTGGAATTTTTAAGGCCAAGTGCTGGCATTCCATTAGTTAGCACTAAGAGAAACAAGGGCGGTTCCAAATTGGATTGTCTACATTGCCTGGCAGTCCATCAACATTTCCCTCAAACAGTGGCTTTCCCATTCTACATCAGGGCTTGTCCAACAGGAGCTCACATGCGTCACCTGGGATCTAACGTGCGGATTCAGATGCTGACTCCAAAGGCCTGGGGTGCACCTGAGATTCTGCATATCTAACACGCAGGTGATGTGCTTGCTATTAGTCTCCCTCCAGACACTGTGAGTGGGAAGATCCTGGATGTTTATTCATACTTGTCCCCTCTCCTCAAAGCTCCAACCCTGGGGAGGCCCCAATCCTCACTCTCAGCAGATGACCTCGTTTCCTAGTTCACTGAGAAAATAAAAAGCAGTCTGGGCGTGGAATTCCACAAACTCCCACCACGTCTACCCAGCAACTCTGTCCTTGCCTCTGTGCCTCCCGTTTGAAAGCACAATACCGCTGGCCCGCCTGCCCCCCATCCTCACCCTAGATCCTGCCCCCTTTCCCTCCCACAAAGGCATCCACCCAGCAAGTATCCTCCCTCTGGCATTTCCCCCTCTCGACTTAAGCAAATGTGTGTCACTGCTCCCATCTTAAAGAAACCAAAGACTTCTGGCCCCTTCTTCCTCCTGCTACCCCTCTTGTCCCTCTCTTCCTTAATAGCTCCCCTGTCTATAAGCACTGACTCCAAACTCTCTCCTCGGACCCTCCAGAGCCCCTTCCAGTTGGCTTTTGCCCCAGCTTCAATCAAAGCTGCTCTCGTCAAGGCCACCAAAGACCATGCTGAGAAACCTAACAGCCAAGCCTCTGTGCTCCCACTTGGCCCCCCAGGAGCGTTGGACCCAGCATTTCCCCACCGCCTGGTCTCCAGGGCGCCCCTCCCACCCACCTCACTGCCCCTCGCTCTCGGCGTCTGTTGCTGGCCCCTCGTCTCTGACCTGCTCTGGCCCCTTGCTCCTCTCCTGCCCTCTCTACGCTTACCCTGCTGGTCCCCTCCTGTCATTCTGGGGCTCTCCGTGCTAACTGTACCCACGACTCCCAGATTCGAATCTCCAGCCCGGGTCGTGCGCCAACGCTGGAGGGGTACGCCCTGCTGGCATCCTGACATTTCCACCTACACGTCTGTCAGGTCTCAGGGGCAGCAAGGCCCAAGCTGAGCTGCTCATTTCCCCTTTTACGCCTGTTCCTCCAGCAGTCGTCCCCACCTCGGCAAAGGCACGTCCCGTCTTCCCGCTGCTCCGGCCAAAACCTCGAAACCCTCCTGACTCTTCTACACCCAGGGCTCCCCCTCGGCTAAGCGGCTCCCCCGGTGTGAGCTGGGAAAGGGCGCCCCGCGGCTCAGGCGTGGGACCTGGGGTCTGAATGTCAGTGCCCCCCACGCCCCAACCCCACAGCCCACCGCACACACATTGGCAGTGTGTCTCCTGGTGGCGGCCTCCCAGGCTGTTCCAGTTAAAGGACAGTTGTCTTTCCTGCTGCTTGGCGCTTGCTTCCTGCCCATTTCCCAAGTCTGGGCACTTGCTTCCTGCCCATTTCCCAAGTCTGGCCCTGCCTCGTCCTGACGGCCTCTCAGTGAACTCTTTTGCTGCTGAAGAAAACCAGGAACACCCACTGAGACTATCCAGAAACTTGTGCAAATCGCTCCTACCCTTCAGATCAGAAAACTCCATTTCTCCACCGTCCCCAGGAATCGCTCTGGAAGACGCTGCCAGAAGACCACCATGATGTCACCGAACTGAAGACCACCTGGGACAGCTCTGCTCTAGCTGACGCCAGCCTGGTCTCTTCTTCCTGCCTTCCCATCCCCACCCCACCCCCAGGGCTCTGTTCTCTTCTGGGGGATCCCTCCTCCATGTCTGCCCTATAAGTGGTGCCAGTCCTCAGGGCTCCAACCTCTCGGCCCTTTTCACCCCCCATGCTCCCCAGGGCGTCCTTCACACTCACGGTATGCAAACCCACCTCTACCCCTCTGCTGAACTGCAGACCCTCCCCCTGCTGGGAGCCTCCACCTGCAAGTCCAAGGGCACCTGCACCCAGCACTTCTATGCGGAGCTGATCACCTTCCCGCCCACAGCTGCTTCTCTTCCTGCCTCCCCCACCCAGCCTGAGGGCCCCAGCCTGTGCCCCAACCACCTGAGCCAGAAACTCAGGCGTCACCGCACAGCTCCCTTCCCCCTCCACATCAAGTCCATCCCTCCTAGGCACTCATGAAATCCTGGAGCTTCTTCTCTTGAAACATCTCTCCAAACCATCCCCTCCTCTGCAACCCCACAGCCTTTGCCTCCTTCACTTCCGAATCTTCCTGGGCTGTTCCAACAGCCTCCCAGAGGGCTCCTGGCCACCCTCCACTTCTTCCCCAACAGCAGAGCCTGAGTGAGCTTTCTGGAACTCAAACCTGACCCTGTCACCCCTACCCCATGCTTCCCTACCAGCGAGAGCAGTGTTCCTTTCTCATTCTTATCTCAGCTTCGTACAAAGATTCTGGGGTCCTCTCCCACACCTGCTGAAACAGGACATCCAGGAGAAAAACCGGGACTTCTTTGCCCTAATCTTTAGTCCTCAGACATAATTCAGCATGTTCGCAAAACACTGATCTAGTGATTCCCAAAGTGCTGTGGGAATCATTTCAAAAAGCTGGTTAAAGGGGCGCCTGGGTGGCTCGTCGTTAAGCGTCTGCCTTCGGCTCAGGTCATGGTCCCAGGGTCCTGGGATCGAGCCCCACATTGGGCTCCCCGCTCAGCTGGAAGCCTGCTTCTCTCTCTCCCACTCCCCCTGATTGTGTTCCCTCTCTTGCTGTGTCTCTATCAAATAAATAAATAAAATCTTTAAAAAAAAAAAAAAGCTGGTTAAAAATCAAAGCCCAGGGGCGCCTGGGTGGCTCAGTCGTTAAACGTCTGCCTTCGGCTCAGGTCATGGTCCCGGGGTCCTGGGATCGAGCCCCGCATCGGGCTCCTTGCTCTGCGGGAAGCCTGCTTCTCCCTCTCCCACTCCCCCTGCTTGTGTTCCCTCTCTCGCTGTCTCTCTCTCTGTCAAATAAATAAATAAAAATCTTAAAAAAAAAAAAAAAATCAAAGCCCAGGCTCACCCCTTGGGGATTCCAATTCAGTGGATGTTGAATGTGAGAGATTTGTCCAGAGGACCCTGCATTCTGGCCACCTGCCTCAACTATGATAACAGGGGCTGAGAATTCCTCCTTCACAGGGTAGCTGGGGGGCTAATGAGACAGCTTCTATGTCTACATCTGCTTCTCTGCTTCCTTCCTCCTTTGACGTGGGCAGTGAATGTGAGGCCGTCCGGGGCAGACTCTTGCAGACTCGGAGCCCGTCTCGTTCATCTTCCCATCTGTTCCCCACGGCACAGAGGTCTGCACATGACCAGGACTTCCCCCAGTATCTTTGGGAGTTTCTGTGTCTTCGTTTAATTTTTGGTTTCTTCATTTTCTATTTTAAAAACAAATATGGGGGCGGCGCTTGTGTGGCTCAGTTAGTTAAGCATCTGCCTTCGGCTCAGGTCATGATCCCGGGGTCCTGGGGGAGAGCCCCATATAGGGCTCCCTGCTCAGTGGGGACTCTGCTTCTCCTTCTCCCTCTGCCTCTCCCCTGCTTGTGCTTTCGCTCACTCTCTCTCCCAAATAAATAAAATCTCTAAAAAGAAATGTTTTTTTAAATATGGAGAGATGCGGGGCGCCTGGGTGGCTCAGTCGTTAAGCGTCTGCCTTTGGCTCAGGTCATGATCCAGGGTCCTGGGATCAAGCCCCACATTGGGCTCCCTGCTCAGCGGGAAGCCTGCTTCTCCCTCTCTCACTCCCCCTGCTTGTGTTCCTTCTCTCGCTGTGCCTCTCTCTGTCAAATAAATAAATAAAATCTTTAAAAATAAAAATAAAAAAATAAATATGGAGAGATAGAGTTATGTTTAATGGGTACAGTCTCAGTTCAGCACGATGGCGTCCTGGAGGTGGATGGTGCTGCTGGTCAGACCACAGTGTGAATATACTTAATGACAGTAAAGTGCACACCTAAGAACAATTAACATGGTAAATTTTATGATATGTGTAAAAACTAAACCTGTTCCTCCAGCAGTCTTCGCCACCTCAGCAAAGGCACGTCCAGTCTTCCCACTGCTCCGGCCAAAACCTTATAATCTTCCTGAATCTTCCATATCCAGGGCCCCCCCAGGCTACTCAGCACCCCAATGTGAAATGGGAAAGGGCTTTTAAGAAAGTGAAAGTCTGGGGCGCCTGGGTGGCTCAGTCGTTAAGTGTCTGCCTTCGGCTCAGGTCATGATCCCAGGGTCCTGGGATGGAGCCCCATGTCTGGCTCCTGGCTCAGCGGGGAGCCTGCTTCTCCCTCTCCCTCTGCCTCTCCCCCTGCTCATGCTCTCTCTATCTCTGTGTCTCGAATGAATAAATAAAATCTTTAAAAAAAACCAACTTATACGTGAGGAAACAGAATTAACAAAACAATCTGAAAAGGAAACTATCAACAAACCAAAAGGCAACCTATTCTAACTAGAATTTAAATTTAAAAAAATTAAATTAGGGGGCGCCTGGGTGGCTCAGTCGGTTAAGCGGCTGCCTTCGGCTCAGGTCATGATCCAGGGTCCTGGGATCGAGCCCCGCATCGGGCTCCCTGCTCAGCGGGAAGCCTGCTTCTCCCTTTCCCACTCCCCCTGCTTGTGTTCCTGCTCTCGCTGTGTCTCTCTCTGTCAAATAAATAAAATCTTTAGAAAAAAAAAAAGACAGAAAGTGAAAGTCTACAGTGAATTGCAAACACGAAATGAGGATGAGCCTCCATGTGCAGTGACGCCATGCCACCAACCGGTTGGAAGCGGAAGCCAGAGGCAGAGCAAGAGAGAAACGGAGGGCTGGAGTCGGCACCCCGGGAAGGAACCCGAGGGTGCGGGGTCTCAGGAAGAGGAGAGGCCCGGATCAGACAAGGGCCAGGACCCAGAGGTGCTGGTAGGAGGGAGAGGGGCCATGGAAGGCAGAAAGGGCCGAGGCCCAGCTGGCTGGCTGCCAAGTGAGTCTTCACAAGAACTGTGCCTTCGCACCAGATTGCCGAGCACCTGCCCTCACAGCCCTTGGCTCAGGTGCGGGGCAAGGGAAACCAAAGTGAGGAAACGTGGACTGGGCCTTAGCTGGGGCATCTAGTCCCTTGACCTGTCCCCTATACCAGGACCCCTTTAGAGGCCCAGGCCGCATCCTGTAGGAATCAAGTGTTCCCCAAGGGCCATGAGGCCAACGAAAGGATCAAGACTGCAATAGAAAGATCCAGCAGAAAATCCCGTGGGTTGGGCGCCTGGGTGGCTCAGTTGGTTAAGCGACTGCCTTCGGCTCAGGTCATGATCCTGGAGTCCCTGGATCGAGTCCCGCCTGCTTCTCCCTCTCCCACTCCCCGTTTGTGTTCCCTCTCTCGCTGTGTCTTTCTCTGTCAAATAAATAAATAAAATCTTTAAAAAAAAAAAAAAAAAAAGAAAATCCCATGGGTCTACCTGCAAAGTCAGCACACGTAACTCCTCCACAGCGGTCATCCCGGTAGGTCTACTAAGCTGCAGCCGTAACACCCCCCACCACCACCTAGCCTCCCTGCTAGCGGGACAGCCAGTGAGTCAGCAAAACCCAAAGTTAGACCACACTCGCTGCTCAAAACCCTCCAATCGCCATCCCACTCCCTCAGACCCTGTGTGAAGTTAATCTTGGCCAACATCTGGCCTTTGCCCTCAGCTCCTGGGAGGTGATCTCTAAGTCCCTGGAATGTCCTGATAGGAGTGTTTGTCTAGGGCCTTCAGACATCCATCCGTCAGTCTAACAATGTGATTTACAAGAAGTGCTTTGGGACACACAACCTCGGGGGGGGGGGAAGTGGACACTAGAGGTCAGCCACATGGGCCCCAGGGAGAACCCTGGACACCAAGACTCGGGTAAGCTTCCCTGCTTGGCCCCACTGTGTGTTATAAACAAGGAGGTCTTGGGTCCAGGGCTCCCCTGGGAGAGGACAATCCATTGGGAGCTTCACACCTGGAGCCCCCCGATTCCACCCTATGCACCCTGTCCTCTGGTGGAAATGTGTATCCTTCCACTATTAAAACACCATAATCTTAGGACTTTCCTGAGTTCTGTAAGTCATTCTAGCAAATTACCCACTGAGGATGGTTTGGGGCCTGGAATTCACAGCTGGTGTCTGAAATGAGGGCAGTCTTGTGGGGACCATGCCCTCAAACTGTGCCATTGGCCAAATTCTTTGTGACCACCTTACTCTGACCTTCATGTGATCTGCCCAACCCGTCAACCAGACCTCACCCCCACCCCACCTCGAGTAAGTCATGCCCCCACCCGAGGGCACCAGAGAGCCCCCTTTCCCGGCTATCTGGCAAGGGAAGACCCTCCTTCAGGCCTTTCAGTCAGATATCACCTCCTGGGAGAGGACACCTCGAGCCCCTCCTCAAACTCCCTCCACCCCAGGCCCCTCCCTCTCTTCCTGCTTTACTCTTTCCCCATGGCACACTATCATTATATCCACGGCACTCTAAACTGTATTCACCTTCTTTCTTCTCCATCTCCTCACTAAACTGTAAGCCCCAAGGAGAGAGGGATTTTGTACTTTGTTCCCGCCTATAACCCCAGGACCGGAAACAATTCTTGGCACGTGCTCAGTACACAGGAGATTCCTGTTGAACGAATGCCCTCTAGCATCCTTTAGAAGTACCTCTTGGACAAACAGGCCACCCGGCTCCCACTCTTTCCTCCTAAAAGGCCAAGTCTGCAAAAACAAGGAAACCTGACCACACTCGGCTGGAGACCATTGCTGAGGGGGTAAGACCCAAGAGAGGGGTAAGACCCAAAACCTCCAGGAGAGGCCCCTGGCCCAGATGCTAGTCTTAGCCCTGACACCACATCGTTGTGAGCCTGAAAGGCCCCTCCCTCTCTGGGCTAGAGCAGGGGCAGGGAACTCTCTGGCCCTGATCACTGTGATGCAGGTCTGGGGGGAGGGGAGGGCGGAGGGGGAGGGGTGCCCCTGCCCTGACAGAGAGATGGAGGGAGTACAAGACCTCACCAGGCGGGGGTGACTTTTATTTGAAGCCAGAACACACTTTATCTGGGGTTTCATCTGTAATCTGTGGCAGTAAAAAAAAAAAAAAAAAAAAAAAAAAAGGAAAAGAAACCAGGACCCAAAGGGCCTGGGGAGGGGAAGGATGGTGGGTCCTGTCAGGCCACGTAGGGGAAGCGGAGTAACAGGCCCTCGTAGGGCTTTAGGTTGAGGTGTTCCAGCTCCAGAGACACACCCTCCTCGCGGCCTAGATCGGTGCTGAGCAGCAGATCGACGGTGGCCGGCAGACTGGCGGTGGCCGGCACACCGGAGGCCCCCAACCTGGCAGGCTGGCCTGTATCCCCGAAGTTGAGCACTACCAGGAATCGCTCGTTCTGGTCCCAGTGGCGGATGTAGGCGAAGAGGTCAGGCCCCGAGGAGAGCACGTGGAAGTCTCCGTGGAGCAAAGAACGCTCCTTGCCTCGCTGATCGCTCAGCCTCCGGAACAGGGAGAGGAGAGAACCAGTGTCTTCATTCTGGCCCTGCAAAGGATGGAGATAGCAGGAAAAGATAAAGGGCGGCCCCTGGGCGCAAACTCCTACAAGTCACCTGCCCACCCTCGGCTGAGCAGGCCTGGCCCACCCAAAACCCACCTTTACAGTCATGTTGGTACTTCCACGTCCTGAGGTGTTGGGGAAGCTGGATTCGTCCCAGAGCATGAACGGAGCCTTCGCAGGCTGAAAAGCAGAGAAAACAGGACTTGGAAAAGGCCTGGGCCTGCTCTCCCTTCTCCTCCCGTTCCCAGCCCCTCGATGGAAAACATCCCCCCGTCCCTCTGGCCCTGCTCTCTTTTGCACAGGACTGAGCAGCACTGGGTACCTTTATTCTATCATCTAACTTCACCACCTCCAGCTCTTTTGTGCACTGCTGTACCTCTGTGCATGGCATAGAGGAATTACTCCCTAAAACTGTGGAATAACTGAACGACCAGTTCTATGAACATCAGCTGGGGTGCCAACCTCCAACCCGATGGCTAAAGCTGAGCCAGCGCCTCCATGCGCTCACCCCGATCACGGCGGGGGCTGCCGTGCATCTCTCATACTCATCTGGGTCCTCCACTAAACTACAAGTTGCTGGAGGACACAGAGTGCCCTGAATGCGTGCATGAATGAATGAATGAATGAACCCATGAACGGGTGAGTGATGGCTCCCATACTGGATACCTACCAGGGGTCAGCCATCGCATTTTAAAATAGGCCCTCACTGAATCCCGACAAGAAATGCAATACCCCGGAAGAGACGATCAAGGCGATGGCAGGGAAATGACTCGCCGAGGCCACACAGGGACTGATTAGGGGGCTGAGCAGGAATCAAACGCAGTTCCACCCAAGGCTCACGTCTGCTTGCTACCATCCGCACAGTCCCCGGGACAGAGGAACACAACCACCATCCCACTCCACCCCCCGGCGCGTGGGGGAAGACAGCAAGCCATACCAGGCCAGGCAGGGCAGCTACCTCCAGGCCGATCTCATCTCCGTAGCTGAAAACCGGGGTGCCGGGCAGGGAGAAGAGTAACAGCTGGTAGAGGCGGAGGAGATGAGCCGGCACGAGGGCAGTCAGGAACCCCGCCTGAGACAACTGCAGGAATGCATGCACTGAGGTGAACCCCGAAGCCCACCTCTGCCCCCGTCGGCCGACGCCCGGCGCGCTCTCCCCCACACTGCGGTACTCACACTCCAGCCGCACCAGCGATGCTCAGTGGCATTCAAATACTGCGTGACAAGGAGCTCTGTGCGCTCCCCGGTGAAACCAGAGCTTGCCAGGTACGAGCTCGTCAACAACAGGTCCTTGGTGGAGCCAAGTAGGCTCAGGATCTGCTGAAGGTCAGAGAACTCGGTCCCTGCAATCAAGAGCCTGCACAGAGCAGGGTGCGGGGACAAGGTTGGTAAAGAACAAGAAAAGAATGGGGCGCCTGGGTGGCTCAGTCGTTAAGCGTCTGCCTTCGGCTCAGGTCATGATCCCAGGGTCCTGGGATCGAGTCCCACATCGGGCTCCCTCCTCGGGGGGGAAGCCTGCTTCTCCCTCTCCCACTCTCCTGCTTGTGTTCCTGCTCTCGCGATCTCTCTCGCGATTTATTTATAAATAAATAAAATCTTTTAAAAAAAAGAACAAGAAAAGAATGAAGGTTAAGAAAGTTCTCTGGGGGTGCCTGGGTGGCTCAGTTGGTTAAGCGACTGCCTTCGGCTCAGGTCATGATCCTGGAGTCCCTGGATCGAGTCCCGCATCGGGCTCCCTGCTCGGCAGGGAGTCTGCTTCTCCCTCTGACCCTCCCCCCTCTCATGTACTCGCTCTCTCTCATTCTCTCTCTCTCAAATAAAAATAAATAAAAATCTTTAAAAAAAAAAAAAAGAAAGTTCTCTGGGCTAGGAATTCCCCCGTTCCTGGGGCCTAACACTCAGCAGAAGGGAATGAAGCAGAGTTGGCGGGGGAGGTCTGGCACCTACCTATCTTCACTGAAGCTCTTGGTCATGTTCTGCCAATCAGCCAAGAACAAAGGTGCATTCTAGAAGAGAAAAAAAGCAAAGTTGAGGAGCAAGGAATACTACCAAGCCCTGGAGAGTCCCTCTGCTCTCACCCAGGCTCTGCCTCTCACGTGGAAAGGGACTTACCGTGAGATTCTCTATGTTCCGAACCTGGAACCCATCTACACCGGCCTGCAGCCAAAAACTCAGAGCATCCTACAGGGAAGGGGGTAAAAGAACAGGAGAAAGGTATCAATACTCTGACTCAAAGGCTTACAAAATCCAGCCCATGTCAAATCTTGCCCAGGACGCACTTTCCCATGACCCTGGGAGAGTCACTTGCCTTGA
This sequence comes from Phoca vitulina, assembly GCF_004348235.1. NCBI lineage: Eukaryota > Metazoa > Chordata > Mammalia > Carnivora > Phocidae > Phoca > Phoca vitulina. The sequence goes on along the minus strand of NW_022589719.1, from coordinate 29,709,781 downwards.
CCGGCCTCATTTAACCACCCCTATCATAAACGGCTAGCGTTAGGTTCCCTCCCCTTGTGAACTATCACTGATTTTTAACGATACAGCATTTCACTTCTCTGTTCCTCCCCAGGGCAAATCACACAGCTTCACCTTTGGACACCTATAGGAAAGGCCCAAGAGAAAAAGTATGTTCGTAAACATAACTTCATTTAACCCCTAGCATGTGTGGAATGCTAGTATACTCATGTCAGAAATGAGGAAACCCTCTCAGAGCAGCAAGGAAGCATGCCCAAGACCACCGTCAGCAAGCAGCAGACACGGGACCGAAATGCTAGCCAAGATCCCACCGCAAGTGTCCTTACTCCTCTCCCAGCGTCCTGAGGCCTGGGGAGGGTAGAAGGAAGAGAGCAGGTCAGAGCAAGGCCAATGATGAAAGAGTGAAATTCAAAGTATAGCCCCAGGGCAGTCTAGATGAAGATTTGAAAAGGAGTCAGCTCAGCAGCACAGGCCCAGGCCTGAATTCCAAGCAAGGGGGGTGGGGGGGTGGTGAACGAAAAACATGGGGCCCCACCCCCACAGCCCCAGGCCCTGTGCTCTCTCCTCTCGTCTCCATTTTCATCTGAAGCTACCAGACCTCACGCCACACCATCTGAAAACACGACGCCTTCATCAATAACTTTTAAGAGATTTTTTTTTTTTTTTTTTTTAAGTAAGCTCTACCACCAATATGGGGCTTGAACTCACAACCCTGAGATCAAGAGTCACATGCTCGGGCGCCTGGGTGGCTCAGTTGGTTGAGCGACTGCCTTCGGCTCAGGTCATGATCCTGGAGTCCCGGGATCGAGTCCCGCATCGGGCTCCCTGCTTGGCAGGGAGTCTGCTTCTCCCTCTGACCCTCCCCCCTCTCATGTGCTCTCTCTCAAATAAATAAATAAAAAATCTTTAAAAAAAAAAAAGAGTCACATGCTCTACCGACTGAGCCAGCCAGGTGCGCCTGTCCCCCCATCAATAACTCTTAAAGGGTCTTCCAGCAATTAGCGAGGGCTGAACTGGATGACCCCAAGGGTCCTATGGAAATGCTGGGAGTAAAGAATTCTACCTCAGAATCACGAGGGCCAGCAAAGGGTCAGAGTCTGCTCCATTTTTATTCTACCCCCGCTGAACTCGTCAGGGTCCTAGAGCATTGGCATTAGGAGCCCGGATGACAAAGTCCCATTCTCAGCCTGCTCAGTATAGTCTTTACACCTGTACCTTCGTTCAGGGCAGGCAGATTACAGAAATGAGACTACTTGGGACTTCAAATCCTAAGCACAGCAAACCCCTCTGAACCTTAGCTTCTTCATTTACAGCAGAGAGATGTCAGGGTCCTTGTGTGGCCATAGAGAAGTTTAGAACATACACAAAATACCTGGCATAGCCCCAGACACATAAGATCACAATGCTTACAATTTCAGACTGGGCTCCACTCCAGAACACATCAAACAAGAGCTGGGAAACCATGCAGAACAGGAGTCCCACAGAGAAACGGCTTCCTCTCCCAAAAGGAAGAAAAATCAAACCGAGACTGACATCTGAGAGATTCCTTTCCTGGCCCTGTGACCATCAGAGTCAAGGAAACAATCACTGGCCAGAAAAGGAACAAGCAAAAAGGGGGGGTGCACCGTTGGCCTACCCTCCTGCCTGTGTGGGAGGAGTGCGTCAGTTTGGCTCCAAGGGGCAAGGGTCCCCTCAGCTGGAGCCAGGCTAGGTTTACAGGGCTTGTTGCCAAGAGGATCAACACAGCCCCAACATCCAGCTCCCACTTGCCATCAGCACCAACTCACTCACCTTCATCTTGGCAGCCACAGAGTTAATCTCCGAGGGGAGGAACCACGAGTTCTGGCCCCTGTAGTTGGGAGTGAGGTCCAGAATGACCCGGATGCCTGGAACAATGGAGGAAAACGTAGTGGTGAGAAAGACTCTGGGGTGAGGGAAAAGGGAGAACAACAAATACAAGCCGGTAGACTACTCCCTATGTATTATGTGGCACAAATGCTTAGATTTGAACCCGGCTTAAGATCTTCTAGGGCAGAAGGCACATAGTGTAGTAGACAAGGCTGAGCTATGGGGCCCTGGGCTCCCCACCCCCAAAGTGAACCCTCCGATTTTATTTGGATATTTTTCTCAAAAGGATCCGCTCCTCTACAAGTTAAAAAACCACTGAATTAGGGATGCCTGGCTGGCTGAGTCAGTAAAGCATGCGAGTCTTGATCTCAGGGTGGTGAGTTCAAGTCCCACCTTGGGCAGTGGAGCCTACTTAAATAAATAAATAAAATAAATAAAAATAAACCACTGAATGAGGAAGTCTACATTTTGCAAGTAAGGGCACTGAAGCCCGGAAGTTAAATGGCTGGACACACAGCAAGTAGAAAAGTCTCTGAGCCACTTGACAAATTCATTTTAGGCTGAAGCCTAAGAAACCTCCCCTGTGCCTGCTTTAGGAAAACTCAGAGCCAGTCAGGAGTGAACCAAACAAAAATCCTATCCTGTCTTTCCTGTGGCCAGAAAGCCAAGCCCTTCTCAGCTGCTTCGGAGTCAACTCCAGGACACCCACTCTTTTTCTTGGCCGACTGCAAGAGATTGTCAAAATCTTCCTTGGAGCCAAAAGTGGGGTCGATCTGTTCCAAGTTGGTCCCCGCGAGGTCATCCTTCTGGTTCTTGTGAATTGGGCCCAGCACAAAGCCCTTCACCTTCAGGGAGCTCAGGTAATCGAGGTGCCCCTTTAGGCCTGAAACCGGGAAGCAGGGTTAAAGCGGTTAAAGCGAAGCCCCTCTGAGAGGCCCCTGAACTGCCCTAGTCTCCCCTCTCCCCGGAACTAAGTGTGGGGCCGGGGGTGAGCCTGGATCACGACGCTCAGAGTTGCTGATGTAAGGTGCCCGGCACATTACTTCAGAAACGTCAGCGACCGGCTTCCTGCGCCGCAGGGGGAAGGGAAGACGCTGAGTCAGCTACCCTCGCGCAAGAGAGAGTGGGGGCGGTTTTCTTCAAAGAAAGGAAGAAGCTACGTTCCCTGGGTGCGGGGACGATTCCGGGCCGGGGACGGGGTGGGGGGACAGGATCGGGGCCGGTGGCCCGTTAAACCAGGGGCGCGCACAGAGCTCACCCGCTAGGTCGCCCCCCCCGGGGCCCTGGAAGGCCTGAAGGTCGCCGATGCGGTAGAGGGCGCCCTTGTGCCACCAGCTCTGCGCCGGCAGCTCGCGGCAGCGCGGGGCCCGCACGATGATGACTACGGCGCCGGCCAGCATGCCGAGCCAGCCGAGCCAGAAGAGCACCAGCAGCGCCCAGCGGGTGCGCACCCAGCCGGGGCTGCCCGCCACCTTCAGCAGCTCCTCTTTGGACAGGCCGGTGAACTTGGCCGCGGCCGCTGCCTCCGCCTCGTCGTCGGCCACCTTGATCTTCACCAGACCGTTCTTCTCGGCGCCGCCCGCCACAACCACGGCCATGGCCGCCCCGGACGGCGCGTTCATCGGCTGCTTCTCGGGCTCCAGCTCGTTCAGCTCCACCTCCTTCAGGTCCACCTCTGTGTCCTGGCTCATGGTGCCTGCGGAACCGGCGACACGATGCAGCCTGCGGTCAAGTGGTGGCTGGGCTCCTGCCCCGACCTCCCGCCTCACCTCGGTCTCGGCACCGCCTCCCGGGACCAGGTAGCCCCGCGCAGCTTCGGCGACTGCGTCCGCGTCTGCGGGGGGACGGGCTCGGCCTCCGGGATGAGGCAGGGGAGCCCCGCCCCCGCCCGCCCCTTAAAGAGGAACGGCCCCGATTGCTCCATCTGGGACGGCTCGCCAACCCGTTTGCCCCTAAAGTTCCTTCCAGTGGGACGCTGAGAGGGCCGAGCCCCGAGCCACCTTTAGGTGGGCGGGGTCTGATTTGTCCCGCCCCCAGAAGGGGACGGGGAGGGGCAGTCCAGCCTCGCGGGGGTCCCGGGGCCCCTCTTCGCGCACTCCGAGGACGGGTGACTACCCCGACGCCGTCCTCCGTCTGCCCCTGGCCCTGGGCTCAGGCCACCGCGTGGTGGTTCCAACTTCGCACGGCCACTGGCGCTCTCAGAGCCAGCCAAACTCAGCTCCCCCTCCTTCTCCGACCTAGCTTGTCTCCTCAAGCCTCTGGGACTTGGCACTAGACCTCCACTTCACCGCCGGGCTTACACGTCCTTCAAGACTCATCTTGAGTCCAATTCAAATAATTCATCATGCAGCAACTATTGAGCACTACAATACTTTGCTTTATTAACTTCACTGAATGAACTCTAACCCGGTGTTCTCCGTGATGTTTTAAGATGAATCTGTTCGGACAGGAGAGTTGAAGCTGACACTGCTCGTCTTACCCCACCCTACCCCCAGTCTCTGGCGCCAGGATGTCGGGCAGCGAGGCATCCGACATCCAGAAGAGCCTCAAGCGCCTGGTGGGCAACCTCGGGCCTGTAGCAAACATTCCAAGGTTGGGCCTCAGTTAGAGGCATCCACCATTTTCCTACAACAGACCAGACTTTTCCCCACTTTGCAGGGCCTCCCACAGAGTAGCCCAATCTCCCCAGGGTGCCAGGGTTCCCTCCCCAACCCCCGCCCCCCATCGCTTCACTGTGCTAAGCCTTGGAGGCCGCTGCAGAGGCTTTAAAGACAACCTAAGGGGCGCCTGGGTGGCTCAGTCATTAAGCATCTGCCTTCAGCTCAGGTCATGATCCCATGGTCCTGGGATCAAGCCCCGCATTGGGCTCCCTGCTCCGTGGGAAGCCTGCTTCTCCCTCTCCCATTCCCCCTGCTTGTGTTCCCCCTCTCGCTGTCTCTCTCTGTCAAATAAATAAATAAGTAAAATCTTAAAAAAAAAAAAAAAAAAGACAACCTAACTTCCCTCCACAGAGATCCTGGGATGGAGGGTAGGTGGGGCAGAGACAAGATTCATAGCAAGAAATAAAGATTCAAGACTGTTGAATCTCAGATCTGTACCTCTGAAACAAATAATGCAATATATGTTAAGAAAGAAAAAAAGAAGAAGAAGAATGTAGCAGGAGGGGAAGAATGAAGGGGGGGAAATCGGAGGGGGAGAAGAACCATGAGAGACGATGGACTCTGAAAAACAAACTGAGGGTTCTAGAGGGGAGGGGGGTGGGAGGATGGGTTAGCCTGGTGATGGGTATTGAGGAGGGCACGTTCTGCATGGAGCACTGGGTGTTATGCACAAACAATGAATCATGGAACACTATATCTAAAACTAATGATGTAATGTATGGGGATTAACATAACAATAAAAAATTAAAAAAAAAAAAAGAAATAAAGATTCATAGCAGGGACTGCTGGACATCAACAGCATGGGGTGCAGACACTCAGGAACTTCTTGTTCCTGACCAGTGCCAGCCGGGTTATTTTCAGAGAGGAGCTGAAGGAAACAAGTTCTTTCTCCCTCTCCCACCTGGGCCTGAAGCCAAGTATTTGGAAGAAAGCAGAGGCCAAGATCTGAAGAAATAGCAGACAGAAAGGGGGGCCAGAGGAGAGCCAAGGGTGTGAAAAGACTCATCTTTTGCCATCCCCTTTCTGCATGCCACAGCCCACTCCCCGCCCCCACCCTGGGAAAGCCAGAACCAATTCCTAGAGGGAGGCAGGCCAAGGGGTAAAGGGTGGAGGTCAGACCGGTGCACAAAGATGATAGTAAGTCCAAGGTGCCCTGGGCATGGCAGATAAGTGCCAGCCAGAGGCTCTGAACAGACTTTATTCCCAGGGTGAAAGCTCGAGGTTGAGAACTGGGGTCAGAAGCTCTCCTTGAGATGGTCCAACATAAGACCCCCGGGAACATACTGTCTCACTCACAGCCCCCCATGATTCCAGACAGATGAAGCCAATTCCTTCTGCGTGCAGTGAAGAAGCTAGCAACTGACCTCCCCAAGTTTATCACCTCCCCACATACCTTCCACGGGAACTACCCACCCAGCGACATCAGCCTTCGAACACCTGCCAGTCTCACGGCACACCCAGCTTTGTCAGGCCTCTGCATCTTTCTACCTGCCATTTCGTGTTCTTCCCTTCCTGTTCTGCCACTCGACCTCGGAAGCTCCTGTCCATTCAAGACCTAGCTCAGATGACGGTTTTTCTCAACTTCTCCAAAAGAATTCTTTGCCATCCACCTCTGCTACAACACATACCCTGTTACATTTCCTTTTCTGGGTGTCTACACTTCCAGATAAGTGGCAGGGGCCTTGTGCTATTTGTCGATGGGCCTGCCTACTTACTGTAGTAGCCTAAGTAGGCACTTCATGAGTGTTTGGAAAACGAGTGGGTGAACTGCACCAGTCAAACCCAACTACTTCCCTTCTTAGAAACAACAAAAGGAACTGAGCGTTTGGAAGTCAAAGAGCTATGGAGATGATCGCAGAGAAGGAGGGGGGATAAAAGCCAGAAAGGGTAAAGGAAATACAACCAAAGCCATCTCTTAGAAGAGAAATAAGTACACCATCTGAAAAGTATCTGGCACTCAAGTAAATTAGACAAATGAACAGCACTGCTGCCAGTCTTTCTCTCTAATGCAACCAAGTATCAAAAGAGAGAAACATCAGAGATCTAGCAGATCAATTTATGGAAGAGACAAAGAAGCATTTTTAACATAATATTCTTGGTAGATGACATCAGATATCTATCTGATCAGAGACAGAATACTGATCTCATGCCAGAGGTTAAATAGTAATAAGAGATTCAATTAGCCTTAAAAGGAAGACTGAAGTCTTCCAACATCAGCTCCTTCTACCATGGTGGTCACACAATACTGGTGGGTAACATCATTTTCCCATCCCCCGTGACCTTCAGAACTATCTATCAGTTTCTTCAGAACTGAGCCTGCGTGGCTCAGTAGGTTAAGCAGCTGCAGGACATTTGTCTCTTCTCCTTCATTTATTTATCTATTCATTTATTTATGTCAGTGTGGACTTATGGATATTTGTTTTATACTTTGGTTTAGAATTCAATACTATATTATTGGGGTTTTCCCTCAAATTGGTCCAGCTTTGGCCACTGTGAGCTGTCAGGTTGGCTCCTTTATTACATTTCTCTTCCCCCGTTCCGCTGCCTCCCCCCCACACACAATTTTTTGAGCGCTTCTTTATGTCCTGGAACGACAAATTGGTCCAGGCTCACCTTGTTTGAACACTAGATCCCCAGCCCTAGAATCAGCCACTTCTCCAAGGAGCCCTGGTTCCTTTTATTGGAGAATGGTGTTAGAAACCAAGATCTGGGCACTCAGGTGTCTTTTGATAAACAAAAGTTATCCATCAAAAATGGTGGGATATCTGGGCTTGTAAAAAAAAAAAATCAATGTTTTCTCTATTTTTTTTTAAAGATTTTATTTATTTATTTGAGAGAGAATGAGATAGAGAGAGAGCATGAGAGGGGGGAGGGTCAGAGGGAGAAGCAGACTCCCTGCTGAGCAGGGAGCCTGATGCGGGACTTGATCCTGGGACTCCAGGATCATGACCTGAGCCGAAGGCAGTCGTTCAACCAACTGAGCCACCCAGGTGCCCCTAATGTTTTCTTTAATAAATACTCCATGTTTTTATTTTTGGTGACTTATTTAAAAAATCTTTCTTGGGGGGTGCCTGGGTGGCTCAGTCGTTAAGCGTCTGCCTTCAGCTCAGGTCATGATCCCAGGGTCCTGGGACCGAGCCCCGCATCCAGCTCCCTGCTCGGCAAGAAGCCTGCTTCTCCCTCTCCCATTCCCCCTGCTTGTGTTCCCTCTCTCGCTGTGTCTCTCTCTGTCAAATAAATAAATAAAATCTTTTAAAAAAAGAAAAATCTTTCTTGGGGCCCCTGGCTGGCTCAGTTGGGAGATCATACAACTCTTGGTCTCAGGGTTGTAAGTTAGATCACCACATTGGGTGTAGAGATTACTAAAAAATAAACTTTTTTTTTTAAGATTTTATTTATTTATTTGACAGGGAAAGACACAGCAAGAGAGGGGACACAAGCAGGGGGAGTGGGAGAGGGAGAAGCAGGCTTTCCACTGAGCAGAGAGCCCGATGCGGGACTCAATCCCAGGACTCTGGGATCATGACCTGAGCCGAAGGCAGATACTTAACGACTGAGCCACCCAGGTGCCCCTAAAAAATAAACTTTAAAAAAATCTCTAAAAAAATCTTTACTTTAAGGCCTGGAAGATATTCATCAACATTTTCTATGCAAAAATGTAAGGTTTTGTTTTTGATATTTAAGTCTTTAATCCATCTTTAATTGATTCTTATTTATGGTATAAGGTAGAAAGCCAATCTTATCTTTTTTATTATAAGTGGCTAATTGTGATATGATAAAAACAGAGAGAGCGAGAGAGAGAGCACGGAAACACAGCCTTTGACCCTAGTTCCTAACACTGAGTTCCTAAATCCCTTGGAATTCCTGGGTGACAAGAAAGTCTTCTCTTTCAAGGAGGCCACTCTTGGTGGTAGCTTTGGGGTGGGGGCTGGCCATCAGAAAAACCGAGGCATGACTAGAGGGTTGTAACTTCCAGTCCCATCCCCCAACTTCCAGCAAGGGAAGAGGAGGTAGAGATTGGGTAATCACCAATGGCCAATGATCATGCCTGCGTAATGGAACCTCTGTAAAAACCCTAATCGATGGGGTTTGGAGATCTTCCGGGTTGATGAACATGTACCAAGAAGGTGATACACCCCAAGTCCACAGGGTCAGAAGATCCTGTGCGTGGAACCCTTCCAGACATCACCCTATGTACCTCTTCATCTGGCTGTTCATTTGTACCCTTTATAACATCCTTTATAATAAATTGGTAATAGTAAGTGAAGTGTTTCCCTGAGTTCTATGAGCTGTTACAGCAAATTCAGACCTGAGGAGGGGATTGTGAGAACCCCGATTTATAGCCAACTCAGAATTGTGGGTAACCTGGGACCCACGACTTGAGATTGGTGTCTGATGCAGTGGGCAGTCTTGTGGGACTGAGCCCTTAACCTGTGGGGTCTATGCAAACCCAGGATACTTAGTGTCAAGTCAGATTCAGTGGAAAGCCTTCCAGTTTGTTGCAGGGAATTAGAAAATTGCTTGGTGTGGAAACCCACACCTGTGGTGTCAGTATTCTGAGCAGAAAACAGATCGTAGTGGTGTCAACCAAGAAAAGGAGGTGAAGCTGGGGTCTCAGAATTGCAACTTGGGGAGCACGGATTCCAGAGTAACCAGAAAAAGCATCCCACTCATGTGGGGAAAGCAAGAGGTTTTTATGAGAAAGTAGAAGGGGGTAATAACATGATTTAGACAAAGAAGAAAAAAAACTGTCAATTTGGTGTTGACTGGTTGCACCACTTTTGATTACTATCTGATTATTCTATCGGTGCTATCAGATGAAACTGTTCCTCGTATGCAGTAGTTAACATTTCTCTCCTCATAAAATACCAACAGTTTTATGGTTCGAATACCAGTTGTTCTGTTGGGATTTTATGAGCAAGTACTTGTAAAACAGTGACTGCTTCTGGCCCAGTTAAAGACTGCATTAGTTAGGGGCGCCTGGGTGGCTCAGTTGTTAAGCATCTGCCTTCGGCTCAGGTCATGATCCCAGGGTCCTGGGATCGAGCCCCGCATCAGGCTCCCTGCTCAGCGGGAAGCCTGCTTCTCCCTCTCCCACTCCCCCTGCTTGTATTCCCTCTCTTGCTATGTCTCTCTCTGTCAAATAAATAAATAAAATCTTAAAAAAAAAAAAAAGGCTGCATTAGTAAGGAAAAAAAAAAAAATGGAGGGGTGCCTGGGTGGCTCAGTCAGTTAAGTGTCTGACTCTTGGTTTCTGCTCAGGTCATGATCTCAGGGTCATGATATCAGGTCATGAGACGGAGTCCGGAATCGAGCCCCAAGTTGGGCTCCCCATTCAACAGGGAGTCTGCTTGAGATTCTCTCTCTCTCTCCCTTTACCCAAGTAAATAAATAAAATCTTTAAAATAAAAAAAATAAAAGAAATAATGGAACATCCATATGATGAAATCCTATGCCTCTGAAAACAAATGTTCTGTAAAATGCTATGGAATGTACACAGTGTGCTACCTTTTGTGTAAGGAAGGGAGTGTGTGTGTGTGTGTGTGTGTGTGTGTGTGTGTATTATTTTCTTGAGTGACAAAAGAAAGATAAACCAAAAGCCAATATAAAATGGTCACCTATAGTGGAAGGAAAAAACAAGAAGGAAGCAGGGGATGTCAAATAAGCATATGAAAATATGCTCAACATCATACGTCTTTAGGGAATTGCAATTTAAACAACAATGATGGGACGCCTGGGTGGCTCAGTCGTTAAGCGTCTGCCTTCGGCTCAGATCATCGTCCCAGGGTCCTGGGACCGAGCCCCGCATCCAGCTCCCTGCTCGGCAAGAAGCCTGCTTCTCCCTCTCCCACTCCCCCTGCTTGTGTTCCCTCTCTCGCTGTGTCTCTCTCTCTGTCAAATAAATAAATAATTTTTTAAAATCTTTAAAAAAAAAATTGAAACAAAAGTGGGCCTTGTTGGCTCTGTCGGTAGGTACAGACTTGAACCTAAGAGCAAAGGAGGAGCACTGAGGATTTTTAGCTGAGATCAGATTTTTCATTTAGAAAAATCACTCTGGGCACCTGGGTGGCTCAGTGGGTTGAGCGTCTGACTTCAGCTCAGGTCATGATCCCAGAGTCCTGAGATGGAGCCCCACAGCGGGCTCCCTGCTCAGGGGGGAGTCTGCTTCTCCCTCTCTCTCTCTCTCTCTCTCTGTGCTCTCTCTCTCTCTTTTTGAATAAAAATCTTAAAAGAAAGAAAGAAAGGAAGGAAGGAAGGAAGGAAGGAAGGAAGGAAG